>NW_028279096.1:0-124479 GCF_059751315.1 Micrasema longulum | reverse complement strand
TCAGGACGCGTGGGTTTGTTCCAATCATCAATCAGAAAGTCATTGGCGATCTTTATCGACAGTTTTATCATTGTTTTTGTCGCGGATTTTGTAAAAATAATTGAGAACTTGTGAGAAAAGTTAATAAAACTGTAACACAACTAAAATGGCTCCAAATACCTCGAAACTAGGCGCGTGCGGTGAATATTATCAGTGGGGATGCTGACAAAAATAATCGCTGCCTTACTTTTAGTGGGCATGACAGTAGATATCTAATTTAAATCAATGTGGCATAGAATCACTTATATAATCCGCTATAATAATAATAATTAACAGTTTATCGTCTATAAACTTGCGGAGCACGGGAGCCGGCACGTCTAGCGGTTAAGCTATAAACATTACGACAGTACCTAAAACTCAAGTTTTTTTTAAATTTTGCCCCAATTTCAATAAAACTTTATTTAAATCTTTAAGGTATATGTTATTGGTGTAGTTTTTTCTTTGCATTACACGAGTTGAATGCTCTTATCTCTATGAGTCTCGTAGAACAATATGACAACATTATGAATCTCAATGCGCGTGCGTGGAAATCCGAACTTTTGTAATAGGACTGGACTCAAAATGAAGAGTAGTATACAGATTCAAAGGCCAAGGTACCTTGACATTCAGTACGCTGAAATAGGAAATACGCATACATAGGTAGTAATGAATGCCGTTAATATTGTTTGAATTTGTCAATCACGTGCGCTCGAACATTTTTTGTAGATTCGTGGATTTTTTGTCGTGTTTTTAATTTTTTTTTTTTAAATACCAATTAGTTTAAAATATTTAGGGGATGCGCCTTATCCACAGTATGTATGGGCGGAACGCGCCTGCTCGAAACGTGTTGATTGGTCACCTGAAAAGGGGAGAAATCCATTGCCCATTGTAAAGAAGGGTACAACTCTGAGGAAACTCTACATAATAAACTGTTTATAATCATAATGTATCTTAAGGTTATAACACTCGATCATCCTGTTTCGATTTTTAAATTTATTTCAACAGAGAGGGAAAACATTTTTGAGAGGGGAATATGGAAGTCTAGGCATTTACAGGGCTTATGACCGGTCATTGGCTGGTTTAAGTGGCCTTTACACACTGTGTAACATTCACCATTCTGCCCATGTTTAAACATCCACATTTCCTCAACTCTTCCATCTGTTGACTTTTGTGAATTAAAAGAGCTGAAACCGTTATCACGTGGGTGAGATTCATCCGGCTGAACCAAATCACCTACCAGGCAACGCCTGAAAACAATTTTACGATTTTTATACTTCTTCTTTAACCAGGTAGTTAATTCAACAATGTTTGAGTATGTCCAAATGCTTGCAGACTGGCTGGAATTCCTCCCTAGGGAGTGATTCATATTTAAATTTATTTCAACTGAGGGAAAATATTTTTGAAAAGGGAATATGTACGTCTAGGCATTTACAGGGCTTATGACTTGTCATTGGCTGGTTTATTTTGCATAAAAATGTCTGCGTTCAAACAGGTTGTACCTTGTTAGGCAGACTAGACATGATCCAGAGAAATCTATTACCTAAGTGTGTATGTAGTAGATAAAGTAATTGTTCTTTTTGTTAATAAATCATGATTATTATTATTATTATCCAAAAGTATTCCTATCACAGTCAAGCCACATGAATTGTTAAAATATTTGAAGAAGCGCCAGCTTATGACCTGTCATAGGCTGGTTTAAGTGGCCGCTTTACACAGTGTGTAACATTCACTATTCTGCCCATTCTGTTGAAATAAATTTAAATATGAATATCTCCCTAGGGAGGAAATCCAGCCAGTCTGCAAGCATTTGAACATACTCAAAAATTGTTGAATCCTGTTTCAATTTTATTTTAAGACTATCACAGCAGATGAATGATTTCATACCATTTAATGAAAAAATGAAATACTAAGAGGATTTAATTCTCATTCGAAATATTGTCGCGTTGCTTCGTATATCTCTTACCAAATATTAAATTCTATGTAACTTATCGTATTTTCAAAAAAGGACATACATCACGTCGTACGGATCATTTTTACTTAAATTGGGGGAATTTTCTGTTATTGTTTTGTGTTACGGCTCTCCTCACACGCCACAAAATATTTTGTTGCTGAAAATGCAGAAAGTTGATTATATACGCACCGTGAAATATGAACGCAAGTTGCGAGTATATCGAAAAAAAATACATTCGCAGTGTGAATACAAAAAAGGAGAAACGCACGTTTCAAGAAGAATGTTTACTGGTATTTTAAAATTCTGGAATTAAAAAACATTTTTTTTTTTCATAAATTCTTCTTTGATATAAAAAATTTTATTATAATATTATAATATTAATATTTTTATTTTATTTTATTAATTTTTTACCCACATAAAGCTTTAACATACATACAAAGTACATATCGTAGGTATACAAGGAAAACCGACTAACTGCAAAAAGCCAGTTTTGCGTATATTGAATTTTAAAGTTTGGTTGTTCATTACAAATCAAGTTTTGTTTTTTTTTTTTTTTTTAACGTATTGTTTGTTATTCATGAAACATATTTTTATACCTTATAAAATTTATATGATTTCATTTAAAAAGCAAAAGAATTTTGAGTAAAAAATAATTAAGTAAGATAAGAAAAATAAAATCCGCTTATAGCTGATTTTCCTTGTGAAGAAATTTGTGCTGGTTGAGTTAGCCGGCGACATTGTCTAACTGAATTTGAGTTGTATCAAATTTAACACTGTCTTTATCTTCAGATAAAGCATCTATCACATTAGCGGAAGTGGAAAGACTCTTTTACCAATGATGGAATTTTTCGGGAATGACTCCCGTTTCGCATAACTTATACAAGTTTTTTTTACACAGTTTTTTGCTGTTGTAAGGTTTCATTAAGGCAAATATTTTAACTCCAAAGAAAATTAGCTAAACTCACAAAGTAGTTGTTTTTACTTGTAATAAAAACTTTGGTTTTAATATTCTTTTAGTCACAAAAACCAGACAAAGACACTTAATCGTTTTTCCTTGTATATTCATTATTAAAAGCATAAATTTTAATTAAAAAATAATCACTTAAAATCATTTAAATGATTTTCTCTGTAAAGATTTGAGAAGAAATGCTATATATACGTTTTGAATTGCTCTACAATTGTCTGAAACTCAGTTAATGGCGGTAATATCGTTTAACCAATTATACCTGTAGAGGATAAAAATTTTAAGTTATTGGTATTCATAACTCAAATATGCCAAAGACGTAGTTAACCTGTTTTCCTTGTATACTCACGATATATAAAAAAAACATAAAAATAGATAAAAATATAGTGTTAAAAAATTAAAAGAAATAACAGTGTTTAGAAATATAGTTAGTAAAGAATGATATAAATAAGCCGTAAAAGAGAGTTTCGAATAAGGTGTTAACAACAAAAAGATAAACAAATAAAATTATATACTTAAAATTTTGAAAGAAAGCGATATTTCGCTATTAATAAAACGGTTTGAGGTCATTTTTTATTGCTAACAACAGAGCTTGTATTAAATAAAAAAATTATGAAATGTATAATTTATTTCTTTATTTCTCATTTTCAACAATTTAACGGAAGAAACTGATAGACGAAATTTGGCTTATTTTTTTTCATATGCATATATGTACAGAAAATTGTAAATAGTAAATGAAATTGTCGATTATTGTATCCACGGCATATTACAAGCGGTTTTTTTCTCGAATAAAATAACATAATTCCTACGGAAAATTAGAGCGAAAGAAAATTAGCATTTTTGCTGTGGTGATATGTCTCATATTTATTACACAATTCATCTCAGTTACGTATTAAGTCAAGCACTTTACATTTCAGCGCAACGTCGTTTTCTCTACCTAAGGTTATTTTGCAGCCAATCAAGTCCTCCGTAGTCCTTATTTATGATCCAGGACACGCTCTGTAGATCCACAGCCATTTTACACTACGTTGATCTTAATACTCTCTCCTGTACTTTACTCTACTGGCCTGTCGAGAATTTGAGTAATGTTTAATTTAACTTAAACCGTAAAGTGTAACCACGCGGTTTGGAATCTGACTGCCTAAAGGAATTACATTATTTATTGAGATTGAAAAACGTTTCCAGTTTTTTCCATTTTTTTTACTTATTTCTTTTATTCAGTTCTATGATAAACGGGGTGTTATAGATTTATAAACCTAAAATGCATATCTTTTTTACTACTTTTTTTCTAAACTTAAACTTTTTTACCATAAATCTTTGATTGTTTTTTACTATACATTACTTTTACTGAGTCTAACCATAATAATTAACTTTGTTTTCTTTATATTATAAAACTTTGTATTTAACTTTAAGTTTGTACAAATTGGCTACAGCCATTAGTTATAATAATAAATAAATAAATAAATAATATTTACAACACAATATTCACATCAATACTTATAACATAGGTATTACTATTGTAAACTTAATTTTCAAATTTATAATATTTACACGTTTCTTTAATATGAACAATCATATTACTATTATTTACTATTTAAAATGTATATAACCTAGTATATTTAAAAAAAAAAAAAAAAAAATCATGGTTTATTAACAAAGAATTCCAATATCTACTACATACATATTTAGGTAATAGATTTCTCTGGATTATGTCTAGTCTGCCTAACTAGTTACAACCTGTTTTAAGGCAGACATTTTATGCAAAAATAAACAATTATATGACTACCTACTTGTTTATTTATTATAGAGTTATACAATATTTAAATATACCATTTATTACTTTAGAATTTTTTTAGCAAGTTTTTCGATTTTTCACTACCAAAATCTAGTAAACATTTTTTTACAAATTCATTTCATTAAATACGGGTTATGGTTTTGCAATTTTCGGGTAACATATGCAATATTTTGGGGCCCAGAAACCTGAAATTTCTTTGCCCGAATTCAGAGTTTGTGGTAAACCCCATGACCCATCCTTTAGTTTGACTTCTGATACTGTGGGATTGTTCTTTTTGGGATTTGGTAGAATAGTTTGCTTTCACAAACGTAATTATTCTAGATATTTATAATTGTATATATTAAAGTATACACTTTTACAGTAAAGTTTATCAGATATTTAAATGAACTGTACTATTACTATTAAAACTTACTTTTGTCAGCCATATCGGGAATCGAACCTATGGCCTCTTGCATGGAAAGCAAACGCGCTAACCATTAGACCAAAAGTCGGACAACAATTTTTGATCAAATTGACGCATGAATTAATTTGATATTAATTCATACACACCATTAATCAAAATATTATTATATCATTCAGTCGGGGGTCGCATTCAGTACAAACATTAACTAGGCTGATAAATGTCGCTTTTTACAAACTTCGTTCGGTGAGTTCATTAATCAGGGTAGGTATCTGTTGGTAGGGGGCTGGTATAGGACCCTTACAGCGGAAGCTGGTGGACCGTCAACCCCTTACAAAAGGGATGTCATGAGTAACAAATCTACTCCCTTTCATGGCGAGTAGATGCCCAGAATCAGAGTTTGCAAATTAATGATAATTTTCTTGTTAATTTCTTTCAATAGTATTTTAGTAAATCAACAATGTTTTGTGTATGTCCAAATGTTTGAAGACAATGTTAGATTACACATCCAAGGAAGTTATTGGAAATAAATTTATTGCAACGGAGACGAAAAACATTTTTGAGAGGGGAATGTGGATTTTATTGTATTTGAAAAATTAAACGCACCCTTCAAGTTCTTTAAGAGGATATAAATTTTATCTATTTGAAGTGTTTGTATTTGTGAAGTTGGGCTAGGACCTTTATTGATGCGAGTGAGAATCATCGGACTGATTTTTTTAAGTTTAGACCGAGATGTTTAAAAATTGAAAAATATTTTCTAGCCACCAAGTATTTTAATGAAACATTAAAAAAAATATATATATATATATACATATATATATATATATAATTAGTGCTCGTTGGTTTCAACTCTTAATAGCATGTATCTTTTATTTGTTATTAAACAACAGTAACTTATACTTTTGGGATTTAGTAAAAACTTCATATCAATAAAATAAAAAAACAAAAAACAATTACTTCACACAAAAAATCATTCATAGATATTTGATTGTTGTAAATTTTACGCATTGCAAAGTTATAACTCTATGTAATTGTTTACGATTTTTGTATTAAATATCAGCACACACGTTTTACCTTTTTGTGCAACTACCATGATGGCAGTATATTGGAGGATTTTCATGTTTATTTATTTATTTTAAAGAAACAAACAGTCAACATTGATAAAGTAACATATTATATAGTTTAAAGACAGACCAGCAAAGTTTCTAAAGAAGAATCATACATATTATTAAATTGTGTTACAACAAAAGGGTGTGTTTATGTGTATTTGTAGGAGAGTAAGTGTAGATGTGTGTTTATGTATATTAGTGTAGGAGTAAGTGTTCAGGTGTGTAAAAGTGTGAGCATCATTAAATAGTAAGTGGGATCGTATCGCAGCCAGAAATAAAGAGTCAAAATTAATTTTTTAAATAAATCAAGTGGCATGTAAAATATATCTATAGATGAAAAAAAAGCATTGTAGTTAGAGGAAGAACGATAGAGGAAAGAGTGTTGTGCATAGTTAGTGCTACAGACTGGCAGATGGAACAAACACTTATTTCTTGTCACGCGAAAGAGAACATTGTATAATTAATGTCCCGACGAAACTACGGATCAGTAGACTAAAAATATTTACTTACATTGATTACACATCTGATTTTTTCAAGAGAAGATATTATTTATTTTTCATTTATCTTTTCTTTATGAACCAATATAAATAATATACCAAAAGCATTTTTCACAAATTGATAAAATTTAAAAACGTTGTCTAAATTTTTCGCAACAGAGAGGGAAAATATTTTTAAGAAGGGAATATGGAAGTCTTGGCATTAACGGGGCTTATGCACTGTCATTGCCTGGGTTAAGTGGCTACTTTACACACTGTGTAACATTCATCATTCTGCATTTGTTATAGCATCCACATTTCCACTTAACCATTTAAACTAGCCAGTGATAGGTCATAAGCCTTGTTAATGCCAAGACTTCCATATTACCTTCTCAAAAAGTTTTTCCCTCTATGTTGCAACAAATTTTGATCTAAAGAATTCTCTAGAGAGGAATTCCAGGCTGTCTACAAACATTTAGACATACTCAAAACATTGTTTATTAAAAGCGTTGGTTTTTTTTGTGCCCTTATTTCGAGGTAAAATGTACCCGAAGGTTTCTATTTCCCTTTGTACAAGTCATGGTTTTTCACTCAACCCTTTCTCCGTTGGTGACCCGATTTGTGGGGGAGTAGGGTGGGTAACAATAGACACTGAAATATAACAATGTACTGTTGAAGATGTGCCAATGTTTTTAGGGTAATCGATCCAATAGCTGATCACAGAGGATTAAATGTGAATAAATTTATTATTATTTTTAATCTATTTATAAACCCTTATGGATTACATTAATTAAAAAAACATTTTTATTTTTTTAAATTCAAATTATATATATTTTTTTTATTAATATCCCTACAGAGATGAGGTAGAATTTTTTCAAATTCAGGATTATGGATATTCGAGCGTTTACAGGGCTTATGACCTATCATTGGCTGGGTTAAGTGGCCACTTTACGTACTACAACATTCCCCATTCCGCTTATTAGCGAATATCGACACAGGTAACATTTTTGATTTTTGTATATATGTTATTAAATGAGAAACCATTCACAAGCGAGTTGGAGCGCCATCTATGTATTGATATTGAAGTTAAGTATTTTTATTTTATTTTTATGTACCAAAATACACGTACCAAAAATAATATTGTCAAATTATATTGTTAATTATCTTTTTAAACATCTTTTTGTAAAGATTGTTTGAGTCTTTTGTTTCGTTTTGTCTGGCAGTTAATTGTATAATTTCAGTCTCCGGTTTATTAGTTTCGACTGTCTTTGTCTCGTTTTAGAATAAAACCCTTTTTTTCATTGATTGTAACGTAATGTAATATTGTCATTTTAATGGCCAGTATTTTTTGTGGCATTTGCTCATTTGACTGTTAAAATATAAGGAGAATACTGTAACATCATAAAAAGGTTTAACCCTACGGGAAATTTTATATAAAAATTACAGCATTAAATTGTGCTTTTATTGAATTTTAAATTTTTTCAAAAACTACGAAAATAAAGTAAACAAATGTTTTTAGAAATCCAAAACTTTAAAAAATCACAGCGCTGATATAACGTTACGAATTCCATTTTTTTAAATTGGCTTATTTTAATAGTCTAAAAAAAACCACTAAACTTTCTCGTAGACTAAAAATAATACAGTAGTTTGTTTTATAAATCGCTTTAAAAATTCTAATTATACGAAAGAGAAACAAAATGTGGTTTAACTCCATTTATAGCTTAAAATAGCAACATTTCAACTTACGACAGTGTACTCCTGGGGGTGAAATATAATATTGTACAAGATTTAGAAGTTTTACTCATAAAAATCTTTTAGGCACGAAAAAAAATCAAATTAACTGGATACCGGCGTAATTTCTTGCATGAAAAATTAACGAATATTCTTATCGTAAATTTAGTGGTTAGAAAGAAAAATGAGGAAGTTTAGTGCTACGGGAAATCGGATACAAAAGATGTTTATACGGTTAAAAATAATGTATTCAATTTTATGGCGAAATTTTTCAAGAATGTATGAAAACAAAAATAAAAACAATTTCAATCAAAATACACTACTTTGAAACATCACAGGTTCATGTGAACAATAACCAATCAATAATAGCGTTGTTATGTATGTATTCTGGTGAATTTCCGATTTCCGGTTAACCATTTTCTTCAATCTTTAGTGTATTTTAACAACTACGAAGTTCTACTTTTAAATAACAGCACAACTCACCGACAACTCGTAACGTCACGAGTGGGGTTATTTCAAAATTACAAAATTTTTGAAAGTCTTGGCACGATAATACGATACATATTCGTTTTTTAATTTTAATGTTGGCTTAGTTTGATAGTCTATTTACAAATGCACATTTCTATAAGCTGATTTCTGAAAGTATATAGAATCTAAATATACCGAAAGAGATCAGTTTGTATGTTCCCGATAATTTATACTAGAGCGAGATCTCATGAACTGTTTTACGCACCCAGAAGCCGAACAAATACATGTCAGAATTCATCCATCAAAAGGGCGATTCGCTTGCTTAATACGGGCTTCTGCGAATAATATGGACCTTTTTTTTTTTACATATCGGCGGTTAAACAGCTATCTGTTTTCTATTCATTAACTTCTATCTTGTATTTTCCGTCTTTATAAATTGATGAGTTGAACAATCCGTAAATTAATGCAGACTACAAAAAAGAAATATAACATACTACGAATACCGATAAAAACTTGTGAAATCGATTTAGAAAAATTCATTGTGTTTTCAAAATCAATATTGAGATAAAATATTTTCATGGATAATTTTTAAGATAAAATTATTTTTTAGATTAAAACGCGACGTGTTTGGCCTTGATAATTGTGACATCAAGATTTGTGACGTTGTTTTATTTAAATTTAAAGGGGTCACAAAAAAGTGCAAAACATAACCGAATCGTGAGGTATTAGGGGTGTGGTTAATGCAATTAACCGTTTTCAGCTGAACTAAAACATGTTTTTATGCAACTAATATGAATTAAAAAATATTTGTTTTTACTCGTCGGTATTTCATAGACCCTCACTAATTTAAAATTGTAAAAAAATGATAATTTCCTATTTTCAAATAAATAAAAAACATTTTAAAAAACAGCTTAGCTTCCTCGTTCCGGGTTTTATTTGTTTATTTATTTGACGGACTTATGCAGTCCATTCAAACAATGGTAAATACAATTTCTTATAATAAATACAAGTACTAAAAAAATTAAATACAACTAAATAAAATTAAAGCTAGGACAAAAAAAAAATTACCACCTCAAGGCAAGATCCGGTCTATCTTAGTGATTTTAAATCCAAAAAGACTTACACTAAAAAAGTCCAGATTTTGTTTCAAGTTTACAATACTTAATTAGTATAGTTTGATAATTGGTGCATGCAAGCCATAGTTTGTGCTGTGTTGATCAAGGAACAGCACATTATTATTTCGCAAACCGGTGGATTGGAACATTGAATGCCACTTGTTCCAGTAACAATTGTACATCAATTAAGCCAATTGGTAAATTAAACATAAATATGGAGTCAATGTTATTTCTACGTTTTTGTAGACTTGAGATTTATGAAGAAATAGTACCGGTAATGGACTAACCGGCTTGTGAATGATTTATACTCCAGCTTTGCAAGTAGATATACGATACATCTTATATGAGTGGCGATTGGGGCAGCGTGATTCACATTTCACACCCCAAACTGAGTGAGAAATGCATGAGCTGTCCACTAAAATGTCACTCCAAGTGCATCCTGCCCTCCCACTTCCAACACCACACGGAAGCGGAAACTTTGAGGTTAGGAATATCACAAAATGCACTTTGAAATTTTCCTTCAAATGTGATTGTCATTTGGGGGAGTTATTTGCAGTGATTTACTGCAGGGATGATTCACATCGTGTACGAATTTTTTCAACCCAGCTTAATTTTAGATTTATTTTTTGAAATATATTATTTCTGAAACCAAGAGTTCTACATACATATTTACAGTAACAACAGATATAGTTATCAACTCGGAACCAATAACAGGTTTCCACAAATTGTAAAAAGTTAGTTAAGAAAATATAATACATATTATGTTAATGCATATAAAAATTATTACTTTTTTTTATATCTAAAGGTTTTTTTTTTATTAATAAAAAGAGAAATACTTGAGTTTTTATTATTTAGTCAAATTTTTAAATTTTTAGACCATTTCTTTAAAGTCGTAAATCTTTTGCTGGGAAAATGGAAAACGAGTTGTGGTAGAAAGGGATTTGAATATCGGACCTTTGGCCCGTGAGTCCACAATACTACCATGGAACCACAACTCGGTTTATTTTGTAGTTACCTACCGTATTATGTAGAACTTTTTGCACTTTATTTAAATCTCTTAAACTTTGCAGTTTTATCAATAGAATGACGATGGACTGCAAAAATATAAACTCCTTCAAAACTCTTTACTGCTCACTAGTTCGACCCCATCTAGAATATGCTTCTTCAATTTGGTATCTATTCTATAGGACTTATATTGACCATATCGAGTCTGTCCAACAAGATTAAGATAACGGACTCGGTTGCTCGAATTGGAAAGGGGTACTTACTCCTATTTTAAAATAGTGCAATGTCTTGAACTGTTTTTATTGGAGATGTTCGGACCAATTCTCAACCTAATCTTTACCTACCCGCCCTTCTTTCCCATTATCTAGCGCACCATCTAACAATAATTCTAAGTGTGAGAGTGCCGGAATAAATATTTAATTATCATCAAATAAGTGAAGTGCTCAACTAATCGTTCCTCAGGCGAGCTGTGCCAGCATCTCACGACCGCCAGCTTCACCAGGGTTCCAGCACTCATCACGCCTCAACATCAGCAGGTTAGTGGAGTTGCGCAGCCTTCCTTCATAACAATACAGTCCACTTACTATTTTTTCCTCCTCCTAGGACGAGGTATTCTTCACACCTCGTCTACTTCTCAACATGAAAAATGTACAATTGAGACAAACCTTAGATGCATTTTTAAAATACCTAATGCTATAAATAATGTCCCATATTTGTTGCAATCAATTTTTTTTATGTTCCCAACCATGTCACCAGATGTAAAAATTTGCTGTTTATATTAATGTAATTTATATTCATATTTATGTTCAGTAATTAAAATTCTTCTTTTATTTTTTTAAATAATTACTAAAGCGGTTGACATATTCTAAACGATCAAACTTCTTACCAAGCCCTCTACTATACCTTCTCCCCTATAAATCTATATACTTTTGAAATCACACACCCACACACACGCCCTTTCTAACACACATTCATAAATATAACCACATACACATACATAAGCACAAACATCGCACACAGATGAATATGGAAACTCTCCACTTCAGTATTTATTTATTTATTTTAAAGAAACAAACACTCGACAATAATATAGTAACATTAAAAAAAATACAGTTTAAAGACAGACCAGCAAAGTTTTTAAATGTATTATTCATTTATCGGTGGATTTTTTAATTAGCTCTTATATTGTTTACATATTTCTACTTATTGTTTTGTAATAGCTTTAAAAATTCCTAATAAGGAAACATTATTTTTATTTTTTTATATTTTTTTTATTAATAAAACATTTTATATATTTGGTTGATATTTTACTCCCAGGAGTTATAAAAAAAATATATTTGGGACCGTACATATAAAAATTTAAAAAAATTCGTGATAATGCACAATATCATACATAGTTTATACACTCCAAAATTGTAAGAAAACATAATATAAGAAACACAAAACACAGTACTTTACAGCATTTATATAAATTACGTTAATAGCTATCACCATAAAAAAAAATTTAAGTAATATTTTTTAATTGTGACACTTTTGGTTTTGCTATTCGATTTTTCGTTTTTAAGCTGATCGGGCAGTTTATTAAATTCAGAATAGCCAATATTTTCCAGAGACTTTTTACCGAACTGCGGTGAGCGAAATTTAGTAACATGAAGATTTTTTTATTTTTTAAAACTTTTTCTATACTGTCGTTCTTTTACTATTTGCTAAGATTCATCTAAAAGGTTTTTTTATTAATGGATTATTTTCGCGTGCGTTACATTTAAACGTAGTTACGCAGAAAGCAGCCACTCCACGACTTGAATGAAATATTGATGTTATCAAATTCAGGGAGATCAATTACATCTTTTGCTTAAAATTACTGGGCCGCTTTTTTTAAAATTAATATTTGCGTTTTTATGATTTACTCAAACATTTAATTTTGAGGGCCATTTTCAACGAGTTGTAAATAACTAACTATTAGAAAATGGGAATCAAGTTGTGGTAGAGTGGAATTCGAACCACAGATCTTTGGTCCGTGGATACACTAGCCACAGGACCACAACCCGAAAAACTGTTATAATCACCTTCTAAAAAATTAAGGTCAAAACGTATTTAAAAAGAATGTCACATCGCACATTCAGAGTTTGTATGAGATTTTATTCAATATTAAATCTGTCTGTTTTCTGCAAAATGCATATATTAAGTTCTTTAGTCAGCCCGACTTAAAAAAAACATCTGAACTCCTTTGGAAACGAATTAAATTATTTTTTAAGTTGTAATAAAAAAAATATTTAGAGATTATTTTACAATTATGTACCCTTATACAAACATGAAATAATGTGAACAATGCATAATGACAGAACACACATCAAAGTTTTACTTGGGCTGGCTGTTTTCGGCAAAATGCACATCTTAGGATGTGTGATCAGCAAGACTTTAAAAATCATTTAATCTTGTCATGTACATAATTAAATTCATTTTCTTTTTATAAAAAACGAATGCATGCATTAATTATCATTTGTCAAAGTAAAAAACATTTCAACTCTTGTGTACATTCGATTATTCACTCTTTTCGCAACCATGGTATTATCTCAGTTTCACTTTTCTATGACTGGATGTTTTCTGCATAACTATGTTCATTTTGTCCCCGCCCTTCACAGAGCACAGTAACCAACCCCAAAATAGGGGCTTTACGGTAACGTGACATTTGCTTGATCGATCTCTCCTCCCATTACGCACTGATTTCGAATTGCAGTGTTTATACACAGAGGAAAAGTTTGCTATTTGTCCTAGACAAACCTCACAAAAGAGGATAGCAAATAAAATAACCTTACCTAAGGTTAAAAAATAAAATTATTACCTTACACCACTTAACATATTTTTATGTGACAGCGTTACTAAATATTAGTGTAAAGAGATAATAATCTCAATATGTCTGGCTAGTGCGTAATACATTGTATTTTTAAACCTGTATTTCGATAAATAAACATAAGTATTATTATTTGATTTTTTTAAATCCTACAATGCTCAATGTAGACGATCTGCTACATACCAATAATTGTTGATCATACCATGTATATCATTCGGCGACATTATATCATTGTATACATAATAGCTACTGCTACTACTACTACTACCATCACGCCATTTCCTCGTAGGGGTCGGCAGAGAGAATGGACCACCACACACGTCTATCCTGGCATATATTCCAAGTTTCTTCCACATTAATACATATTGTCATTCATGCTTTTCGGTTCTGTCTGCTTTCGTCATGACCTGGCTTAATATTTTGGTTTACCTGATCATGCCACGTTTTTCTTAGTCGCCCTTGTCTCACGTTAATATCACTTTTGACATATATACTTGTTAACATTTTACAACAGAGATGAAGAACATTTAAGATAAGGTAATATAGAAGTCTAGGCATCTACAGGGCTTATGACCTGTCAATGGCTGGTTTAAGTGGCCACTTTACACACTGTGTAACATTCACCGTTCTGCCTATATTTGAACATCTATATTCCTTCAAATCTTTCATCTGTTGATGTTTGTGAAGTTAAAGAGCTGAAACGTTTATTTATGCGGGTGAGATTCATCTAATTAAATTATTTCACCTTCATACTAGGCAACGAATGAAAATATTATTTTTTCAATTTCTATACTTCTTCATGGACCAGGTTATTTACGAGTATCAACAATATTTTGAGTTGTCCAAATTTTTGTAGACAAGGACTGGATTCAACTAACTGGGGAGCTGTTTATACTAACATTTTACAACAGAGATGAAGAACATTTAAGATAAGGTAATATAAAGTCTAGGCATCTACAGGGCTTATGACCTGTCAATGGCTAGTTTAAGTGGCCACTTTACACACTGTGTAACATTCACCATTCTGCCTATATTTGAACATGTATATTCCTTCAATTCTTTCATCTGTTGATGTTTGTGAAGTTAAAGAGCTGAAACCTTTATTTATGCGGGTGAGATTCATCTAATTAAATTATTTCACCTTCATACTAGGCAACGCCTGAAAATATTATTTTTTTTAATTTCTATACTTCTTCATGGACCAGGTTATTTACGAGTATCAACAATATTTTGTGTTTGTCCAAATTTTTGTAGACAAGGACTGGATTCAACTCCCTGGGCAGTTGTTTATACTAACATTTTACAACAGAGATGAAGAACATTTAAGATAAGGTAATATAAAGTCTAGGCATCTACAGGGCTTATGACCTGTCAATGGCTGGTTTAAGTGGCCACTTTACACACTGTGTAACATTCACCATTCTGCCTATATTTGAACATGTATATTCCTTCAATTCTTTCATTTGTTGATGTTTGTGAAGTTAAAGAGCTGAAACCTTTATTTATGCGGGTGAGATTCATATAATTAAATTATTTCAACTTCATACTAGGCAACACCTGAAAATATTATTTTTTCAATTTCTATACTTCTTCATGGACCAGGTTATTTTCGAGTATCAACAATATTTTGAGTTTGTCCAAATTTTTGTAGACAAGGACTGGATTCAACTCCCTGGGGAGTTGTTTATACTAACATTTTACAACAGAGATGAAGAACATTTAAGATAAGGTAATATAAAGTCTAGGCATCTACAGGGCTTATGACCTGTCAATGGCTGGTTTAAGTGGCCACTTTACACACTGTGTAACATTCACCATTCTGCCTATATTTGAACATCTATATTCCTTCAATTCTTTCATCTGTTGATGTTTGTGAAGTTAAAGAGCTGAAACCTTTATTTATGCGGATGAGATTCATCTAATTAAATTATTTCACCTTCATACTAGGCAACGCCTGAAAATATTATTTTTTCAATTTCCATACTGCTTCATGGACCAGGTTATTTATCAACAATATTTTCCAAAAATTTCAACAATATTTATCAAAAATTTGGACAAACTCAAAATATTGTTGATATATACATTTTTTACCATTCTTTCGTCGTCCATTTATTCTACGTGAATAAACCATCTTAGGGACCCTTTCTTAATCTTATCAATTATACTTGACTCAGATTTACACTTTCGCTTGATTTGATTGATACATAATAGCCATCATAATTTATTATTAAAAAACGTCTCCAGGGTAAAATTTTTCAATAAAATTTCAGAAAAATGTCAGTTGCACGTATTTTGTCAAAAGTGTGATTTACCTAAATTTCAAAGGGTGATTTCTTTGTTTTTTTTTTTTTTAATTTGAAGTTATATTTGTTTTATTATTGTAAAGAAAAATGTTCATGAGAATTGTTATTTCTTGTTTTCTTTAAATTCATGTATTTATTAACCTTTTTATGCTTGATTTAGCATAATATCTACCTACTTAAGTTTTCAAAGAACATTTAAGTTTTTCCTTTCTTCTGCTTTCCTTTCCATTCCTCATTCTTTCTTTATAGTAAACTGTAAATTTTTAGTTCTTGTAAAACACTGCATATATATTTATGTTTAATTTCATAACTAAAGACCCGGTATTAACATACATAGAATATGACCATATACTTACTATTTATTTTCTTCAACTGAAGAGTTAAGAGGTGGAACGAAATTGCCTTCAGGCAATATGCCCACTTTTAAATGTATGTAAAATGTATATGTATATGAATTGTTTAATAAATAATTAAATCAAAAAATAATTTGTAGATAATTAAAACTAGAATTAGAATTAGTTACAAGAAAGCTTTATTTCGTAAATAAGCCTCGAACCGCGTACTAAAAGCAGGCTCTGTGCTTTGATCAAAAGTTTGGGGATTTCTTTAAAAGCTTTCAAATCCTTATATCCGATTATAAATCGGAATATTATCGAGGGATGGAGAAAATCCCCAAACTTTACCGAAAAACATTTGTAATGATGTTTTCTTAGTTATAAACTTGTTTTTAGACCCTTAAAAACAATAAGGACAAAAAAGTATTCTGTGAATATTAATGAACATAATTTATTTAAGTTAGTCAAAAAAATTATTGGGAAGTAGATTGTAATTAATAAGTATAGGTTTAAAAGAGGAGTGATACTTAAATTTAAAAAAAATAAATATCCAGTGACAATTTTCATCGCTTTTACGGCATCTTCGACAGTGGTTTATTAAATTAGTGGAGGTGTATTTTAGTATTTGCGTGTTAATGTAGTAAGTATCTTGACAAAAAGGCGGGTACGTCTCGAAACCGGCTGACTAAAAAAGTCGGTAAGTGATTATATACTAATATTTACGTAAATTAGTTAAGTTCATTTATTATTACGCAATTTAGTACTCTTAATCCTCAATGATTTTGTATAAAAAGACTAGAAGCTGGTTATTTCAAATAATGTATAACTTGGTGTCATCCTTCTTAAAAATATGTTTTGACAATATTCAAAATAAGGTTTTTTTTTTAAATTGTCAACATGTTTTTTTTTGTTGATATTTTATAAATATTCACTGTAATCGTTACCAGGATGTGTTTTCGTGGGGAATGGAGGTCTCAGTTTGCTTCACCACAACTTGATTCTCATTTTTTTATCAAATTGTTTCACCACAACTTGATTCTCATTTTTTTATACTAGTTCAAAACGGCTCAGAAATTTTAATATTTAGGTAAATCATAAAAACATAAGTGTTTATTCCTTGTACTGAAAATACTTTAAATAATACGCTGGTAAGTCACTGAGGTGTAATTGAATAAAGTTTATGCTTAATAGAAGGATAAGTTGAATGTATGTTCTAAAAATGAGCGTTGTCGCGTCATGCTGTATCAACGTTACCGTTCAAAACACTCAGTAGCGTAAAGAATACCAACTGTCTATGCCAGTTTACTGAGAATTCAAAGCAGTGTGTTGTGCCTTTTTACGCTGCTTCACATTTACTAACTGCTGCGCGTAAAACACTATTTCCCACCAAATACGAGATAAATTCCGGAACCTTAGTTGTATAGATAATTGAGCTCCAAGCATATGACTATTTAGAGGGAGAGGCAAATCTAGAATGAGCTTTCCAGGATATGTGTAGGCAGATGAGTGCAGATATGTTGTTGTAACCAAGAAAATATCTAGACTCTTAACGGTATGATTTTATTTATCCAAAAAAATTGGTCTAGTAAATTGTAAAAATAATATCGCTTGCCAACCACATATCGCATCTGAGGACTTAAGTCTCCTTAACGATTCTCAGATGGAAGAAAAACAATCCTCGTTGCCAAATAAGAAAAGCTCCCCTAGGAAGTTCTCTGTAATCTAGTAGCCTTAGCATCTTTCTGCTGGAAGAAGGTTTTCGAGAAGAACACAATATGAACTTTGTTGGATTGAAGAAAAGGGGGAAATGAATTCTTCTCTGACTGGGGTTAAATTGATTAGAAACCATCAATTCGCCAAAATGATCACAAAACTTTTTAAAAGATTTGAAATTTCTCTTTTAAGCTGCCGGATCTGTACATCCGATAATGACAGACTGAAGTTTCGGTTTCAGCCAAGAAAACGAATTTCTACGGTAGTTTTGGTTTCCACCAAAAAATTACTGAAACTTTGGCTCAGCCGAAACCTGCGGTCGGGATGTGTTGGATTACATTATGAGAGCAGATAGACACATTCTTAAAATAAAAAATAAATAGAATTAAAAATAAATGCATACTGCAAATATCATATTTTCGTAATTTTAGGAAATGTTAATTTGGTTATTCTTTTCTTTTTTTTTCTTTTCATGGTCATGTCAAACCATGTATATATTATTAAAAAGGGAATGGCCCACGCTCAGACGCTGTAGTATTTGTGGGCATTTTTTCCAATTCAAGTTATAGCTTAATTTTAAAATGTATTTTTCTAAAGTGTATTTTTGTAATTATATTTCTATGTAAATAATATGTGTATGGAAAAATAAACAAATAAAAAAAAAAAAAATAAAAAAAAAATAAACAAATTTGCATCCGCACGTTTCGGACAGGCGTTTCGATTCTCCCCACCGCCGATTTTTGATAATTTTATTTACATTCAGATTCTTTAAAAGTTTTATTTTTTATGGAAGTATCCCAAAAAAAAATTTTACGTGGTAAGTGAGATTTTGGTGTTATCGGGTGCAGTAAGGTCTATTCTATGTTCTGCTGAACACAGCCATGCCGCTTTAAATAAAAAAAACTGTAATAATCACCTTCTAAAAATAGTGTTGATCTTAAAAACAGCATTTTTCAATTTGTAGAAAACACTCACAGCCCTAGAAAAATCTTACGGTAATTTAAAACTACTATTAAAACTGGTAAAATACGTAATAAGATACTTGTATAAATAACTCATGTTTCAACTTTTTTATTATTTGTTAAAGTCAAAAATATTCCAACTGTTGTGTTGATTTGATTAGTCACTGTCTTCACAAAGTGTTATTTTCTCAATTTCACTTTTCTATGGCTGGCTGCTTTTTGCATAGTTGCATTCAATTACTGTTTACATAAAGAAAAAAAAACACAATTAGAGGTGTTGGATTACTGTGCATTTGAATAATTCGTTATTTTTCAGCCGCTGTCTAACATAAAAAATAATAACAAGACTGATTTTGTGATTTGTTGATTATAGTTAGTAGTTCGATGATCGTGTTTATATTTTCGTAATTCTTTCACAGTTATAAGGTAAATTTCTCGTGGCTTACATCGAATAACTGTTACATATATACATACATCGTCGGTCATCATTACAAAAATTATATTTTCATATACGATATGCGTGGTCCCAATATAAGGTGAGCTTTTTTAAGAAGAACAGTACCGCAAATCGAAGTACATATAAACGTGTTAGATTTCATTATAAGAACAATTTTACCTTCAATGCGGTAATACACGCCAACAGCATAATACGGAACCAAAAATGCTAAAAATAAATAAATTCGAACGTTTAATTTATTCCTTTTATTTATTTGTGTATTTTATTTAATATTTATTTTAACAAACAGATTTAAAAACAAAAACGGCTGTTTATTAGCGTTTTGACGACATTTTTAACTTTATCAATGTTTTCAGTGTTTATTTTATTTATTTATTTATGTATACACCCAATGGGCATTTTTAAGTACATATTTATACATAGAAAACTATTATCAAGGAAGAAAGACACAATGGTATATAGTAGTCTTGGTGGGAGTGGAAGCGGGAGAGATGTGTTTATAATTGAATTTGATTCAGTGATCGTTTGAAAGAAGACAACTTGTTATCAAAGAAATCAAGACTGGTATGTTTGTTGGCAGACCTAAGAATTCTGGGCATAGGGGAATGAAAACCATAGTTAGTTCTCTGGTTATCGGTATGAAAGAATAAGTTGTATGAGGTTTCTAGTTGGGATATTTAATTTTATTGAGCTTAGTAGTTCAGGCGCATCAAAAAGTGAGTTTAAAATTTCAAATAGGACTAAGGATGGATTTATTTCGACAGTTTTGAAGAAAATATATATTTAAGCTAGTTTCTAGCTCATTATTCGTAGTACGATACGATACGAGTTCATTATACGTAATACGAGTATGTCCAAATGTTTGCAGACAGGCTGGATTGGTAAATGTTACCAGCCAATGGCAGGTTATAAACCCTGTAAATACCTTAACTTCTATATTTCCTTCTTTAAAATGTTTTCCCTATCTGTTGCAACAAATTAATACTTTTGAATTATTTAAATCAGTTTCGGTTTCGGCCGAAACTAGAGCGAGCTGAAATTCTGTTACGGTTTTGGCTGAAAATCTTTTTTCGGTCGGTGACTAATATCCGAAAGAACCTATAACAGAGCCAAGTATAGCAGCAAGAAGCTCCATTCGGTATTTATAGAGAAGGAGAAAGGGACAAGATAACAGAATGTGATCAGAAGATTGATTAGGATATCCGCAACAGGGCAAACGGTAATCAACAATGCTTTAAAAAATAATTATTAATATTACGACTAAATAAAATAGCTGACAGATGGCAAAACCTTTGATGCATTCTGTTGGGAAAAAATCTTTTATACTCCAAAGTGAATCAAAAGAAGTAAAAACGAATTAAGATTGGAATCTATTGCATTTCCTTTACGAAACTATTAATATCTTTGCTCGTATATCTAGTATGACAAATAAGTACTAGCAAGTATTGTATTATTTCATCCCCTTTTATATATGACGTCATATTCTATAGGGGTTGGATGCTAAGATCACTGTTAGGGAAGTAAGACGTTCGCTAAATACGTCTTAGCTTAACTTTTCCCTGGCATGTCTCTTCATAAATGAATTTCGATCCCGCCTTCAGTGGGGTAGAGATTTTGTCAACGAAAAATGGATGATTAAAATGGATGAAGAACATTGACCGATCTTACGACTTTATATAAAATAACAAAACCAATGCTTGATACTCCTGATAAACTGAAGTTTATTTTATTCTATCTACCACCAAGGTTAAGCAGAACATTTACAATATTTTATTGTCAAAATTCTCGAACGGTAGCCCAATATAATTCACTTATTTTTAGATTACAGAATACCGGAAATATTTTTTTTCATATTTTGATATATTTAGTTTATCTCTGCATAACTTAAAAAATTAAGTGACCAATATATTTTTATCAAAAAGAGCAAATCAACTTCGGGAAATTGGGTTAGAATAGTTATAATTTGATTGATTAATGTATTTAGGTAATGTATAATTACTTTAAAATATGTATGTATTTCAAGTAATTTTTAATATGTATAGTACAAGTTTGTTAACATATCATACTCAATTTATTTTATTTTATTTTTAAGCACTCTCTAAACCACATATATGTAAATGGCAGAAATGCCGTATAGAAATAAATAAATAAATTGTTTAAATTATTAACGTGTGTATTAAATTTCTGATTAATCAATATAGACATTATTCCTCAAAATGCATTGAAAAATGTATATTATTTTTATTGTTAAATGCATGATTTTGACAATAAAAATAGCTAGAACTCACACAAAACGACGATGTTAAGCATTATTGCGTTAAATAGAAGTATGAGATAGGTTAAATAAAAAACTGTGACGATAACCAAATGGGAACATTAGTAACAAATGGGTTAATTTTTTGTAATGACCTTTTAATATTTTTTTCATGTTTAAAATAAACATGTACTCAGTGTGGCAATTTTTTAAATTCCACAGTAAACTAATAAAAAACCTGTTTTCAAATATTTTTAGACGCCAATGGTTTAAATAGAAACACATAAAGTCAGTACATATAATATATATTTTTCTAATAGAATAACGGCCGTATATCCCTCACCCTATCTTGCAAGGCGGACATTAGGCCTAGAGAGGAGGCGGTCACAATACAACATGATAACATACGGTTACTACTCACGACTTCTGCAATCTTCTGCAATTGCCGAATAAATGGTAATTCAAATTTTAATCCCATATTGTAATTGTTTACATGTGTATTATTGCTGTCATTGTAAAAAAAAACAAATAAACAGTAATTTAATTTACTATTTTTACAATTTTCAATGCAATTTATTTAAATTAACAAATTACAACAGGGATGGGGAATACCTTAAATAAGGGAATATGGAAGTCAAGGCATTTACAGGGAAATGCCTTGACTTTCATATTCCCTTATTTAAGGTATTCTCTATCCCTGTTGTAATTTGTTAATCTTAATGACCACCGAGGGGGTGAAATCCAGTCTTTTGTCTATGAACATTTGGACAAACTCAAATATTGCAATTTATTTACATTTTAATTTGATCATCAGATTAATTGAACCGCATTTGAAAATTACTTTTTATAAACTAAAAACCACTTCTTACTAATTTTATGTGCAGTGTAAATGGGGGCTAGATTTCTAAACGCCCGTGCGCTATGTAGCTGCAAGACGTATTGGATTCTAGCACTCATATAATTGTGTCGGTGGATATGAAAATTGGTTCTACCCAAAATTGGTAAAAAAAATTTTTTGTGGAAACACGATTGACGGTTTAGTTTTACATAGAATACTTATTTCAAAAATGGGAAAATCAAATATTATACCATAATAATTTTTGTCAGAAGTTTGATTTTGTATCAAAATCGGCAACATCCACTCAATAACGCTCAAAACGATTAGTTTTATTTATTTTTTACTTTATTGATATGATTAGATCAAAACTGGTTAAATCCGCGAATTAATTTTATCAAAACTAGTTAAATCCATTCCGATATATCAAAATGAGTTACATCCAAATTATATTAAAGTTTTACACGGAAATTAAGTCTAATCGATCAAATCAAATAACGTAGAATACTTTTATTACCCACGTCAGACCTACATATAGTCTAAATAACAATTTAGTCGAATAGCAATAATCAGTTTCAGAAAAGTGTTCTTTGTGAAAAAATGCTTAGTCTGGATATATCCATTGTTGATGTTAACCTACACAATTATTAAAGTTTAACCTTAATGAAAATAGGACACTAGAATCCCAACCGCCTATGCGCTTTGTAGCTGCTAGGCGTGATAGGGTGTATGTTGTACAGCGCCCTTGGGGTGATTTTCACAAAAATGGCGCTGTATAGATCATTGCAAATTAATAAGTTATCAACACTTTTGTGCATTTTATTTGACTTAATTTCAATTCAGAATTCAGTAAAATACTGAATTCTTGTTAAATTCTTAAGTTCTTATAGAGAGAGAGATATAATTGAAATGTATTAGTTTATTTTTTATCAAGTATTATACTAGTATGCCAATTAAAATTTATAAACTAAACAAATAAATAAATCAAATGGTGCGGGGACTATTTTTATTTTACATTTTATAAAAATTTTAATTTCAAAAAATTGGAAATATTTTAAATTTAAATTTCGAAAACTTGGAAATATTTTAAATTTAAACATAGACTAATTATAAAAAAATAATTAATATCCAAATAAATAATATTTCCTTTAGTCTACTCCTGCCTAGTTTTAAAGATCGTACCCATCTCACTTCACAATTTCCATATTAACAAGAACAACATGACAAGAAAACTTGACTTATCAGCTCCATCTATTCGGTGTAAATTGTAAATAAAATGGGACACAATTAATTTGGAAAAAAAAAAAAAAACACAGAAACAAATATTAGGTAAATGAGGAAAAAAGAGTAGATAAATGGGTAAATCGTTTTTTAATCTTAAAATAACAAAAATGTGCACATTAAAAAAAACGAAACTTGATGGTATTTTATTGGAAATTCTGCATTAAAACTTATATTTTCCAACTGTGGATCATTGAACAATTATTCGAAAAGTAGTAAGGTGTAATATAATAATATTATTATAGTACAGTAATTAAAACTTGACAAACCATAAACTTTTATTTTTAATGTGCTTCATGGCTCGTCAAATTAAATTAAAGCAGAACCACTTCATTTGCAGTAAGTTAGTTTTAACTACTGTTTTTCTTAGAGAATGGTTCATAAATCATAATTAAATTATTTTTTTTACATAGGTCCCAAGTGCGTGGTACCAAAAGTTTGTACCACTGTGGCGATGCTTAATGTTTGTTGTATAAATTATAGTGAAATTGTTTTTATGAATTCTTATACTTAATTAAATTTCTGAAATTTTCACTGCCGTTCAGCTTTAAAAGTGTGAATATAATATATTATATAAATAAAAGACGAGTGATACTTTAATCCACAAATTTGGAGTATCCAGTGACCGGTTTCATCGCTTTCGCGACATCTTCAAGACTGGTATCTTTATTAAGGAGTTCAATGTATTTATACAAAACAGGGGTAAGGATGGATAATTCATAATTATATGAAAGTAAATTAAATAAAGATATTTTTATCTTAAGGATCATTATCAATTTTTTTTTGAGTTAACTAATGAGTTGATATAATAAGTTTCATTAAAATAGCATTTTATCAACTTATAAGTTAACCCAATTTTTTTTTTGAAAATGATCCCTTAGATAAAAATAACTTTATTTAATTTACTTTCATATAGTTTTGAATTATCTGAACTCCTTAATAAAGATACCAGTCTCGAAGATGTCACGAAAGCGATGAAGCCGGTCACTGGATTTTCCAAACTTGTGGATTAAAATACCACTCGTCTTTTATTTATATAATAAATTACAATGAACTTTTATCAAAAATTATTACTTACAAACTTAAATGTGAATATAATAGGTTTTACAGACCTATTTTTCAGAGAAAGCACTCCATCCACATATCCAGAAACTGTTTTGAAGTCCATAAGTTTTTCCATTGGTTTTCTTTTAACTAACTGCTTTCAATGTTCCTATTACTGTCAATACACCTGAGTATATAAATATCAAATTTATTTGTCACCATCAATCTAAATTTTTAAATTTTGACTGAGATGGGGTGAGTTAGTTCATTAGCTTATTAGAAGACCAGGGCCTCGATTATGATGGGAAAACAAAGACGTTGTACTTTCACGTTGACGGTATAGTTGAAGATAAATTCTCTCTAGCGATTACGAAGATACACTACCCACCCCCTACATTCAAGTTTTGGGTAGGTACATCGATATGAAACAAGAGGAAGCGTACGTCACGCTATACATATCTACACACCAGGAGCGAATCCTCCTTATAATTGATTATTTGTAGCTTACCATATTTTTTTGATATCGAAAGTAATGTTTTATGTTACATTATTATTAGGAAAAAACACATCACATAAAAAAACATTGCATTCCTTAGGTTAGTAAATTTACATCATATTCCTTTATTCCATACAGCGAACCAGTTTCTCCTCTATCGGCCAAAATTATTACTACTGGATAACAAGAGATTAATCTGCTGAAGAAAAAACATGAATAATATGAGAATGAATACGTCTTAAACCCAAAGTTTTAGAATCTTGTTCGAAAAATTACACTTGAGATTACAGTAAAATATTACAGTTTTCATTAATGCAATTCAGTCTTTTATACTTCTTCATGGGGTATTATTCTTTAAAATAAATCTATTTGACTTACGATGGTCTAAGGGAGGTGACAATATACGCACTCATTAGGTGTGAGAAAGAGATAACGAATATATTTTGTATGTCTTAACACCGACGTTACAATAATACTTGATCATACTTAATAAGTTTCGGTGGTTTTTTGAAACACATAATATAACACATTGATATTTCAATCCATAATTAATATCAGTAAAAATCCTTTAGTGGTTTTTAAAAAACAAAGATTCGTTAAACAAAAATAAAATATACATGATTTATAAAATGTTTTTGTGCAGACGATGACAGTTGAATTGTAAATTATTCTTCAGTATCCATTTAAACTTTAAAAATTAAGTTTGAGCTATAATAAAAACATTACAAGTGTATAGTGTTAAGAATAAATATATATAAAGAATTATAAAATGTATAACTTATGTCGTTTCGTGAATATTTATGTGATATAAAAATCGATGAAACAATGATTATTAAAACGTTATTTATGTTTTATTTGGTGAACTATCGTACTCGGTAAGGAATACTTTAAACTTATTTAGTTTTTATTTCATTCACTAAGAAATGGTGATTTATTTCAAGACAAGTTATTATAGTCAGACTCAAACAAAGATGCACCGGGTACGCTAATAAATTATACAGTTTTATAAATTACTTCTTCGACATTTAGCCCCAACCCTGAAATAACCGCGCGGATAAGTCGTGGCTGTCTAAAGACTAGGGCGGGGGTTTGAGTCTTTTAGGGGTTCAAGTTTTTTTTTGAAATTATGTTTTTTTATAATGCATTTTTTAAATCAAATGTTTGTAGTACATTCGAAAACATTTTTACTGAAACTATTAGCCGCTAGTGCCATTTGTCATGGATTATTTATCAAATATCAATTTTACTTGTTTTTTATTTGCCGTACTACCGCTATAGACATTTTATCAGAATTTTCGTAGCTTACCAATCTAAAAACTCACCGCTCGCATTTGAGGGTAGCACTTTTTTTTAAAGGCCTATTTAAAATACAAAAGAGAAATAGTCGTCTTTAAAATGTCATTAAGGTGGGTTAAAATTTAGACAGTACAGCGCCACTAGCGGTGGAGTTTGAAAACTCCGTGTAATTGCAGCGCATGCGTAAGACCATATGGCCTCTGAAACGGCATAATTCACATCCCCCCTTGAGGTGAAATGGCAACATTTCGAATGAAATATTTCAAGTATGGAAAATAAATATTACTATTTCATTTATTTTTGTCTTCATGAAAATACGTATCGACGTGTAGATAGAACCGGCTTTGTAGTCCCTCGGTAGATAAATTAAAACGATCGTTAAGCATATTATCGTCTTGGCAATTGTCAAAAGTCTTTTAAAAGTCATGTTTAAGCGAGTATTTTTGCTTGAATACGGATTTATTGGGGTTTTTGTGGAAGTGGGTGCTTTTTACCACAGCAGTTTATTTAAAATATAATTGAGAACTATTTAAAATGTTAATAAAGTAAGGAACGCGGACTAAATCTTCGGAGTCATTCATTGGTTGATTTCGATTATTTGATGTCGAGATGACAAGAAGGTAGAACATACCGAGGAAGATACAAACATTACAAAAGTTAAGTATACCATCTCGATATATACATATGAAGATAACGTTCATAATTGAAGCCCAGGAGAACTAAGTTCGATCGGGTGAACCAAAGCCTTCACCACCCCACCATCGGCTATTCTAGAATACCGTGTTTTTTAACCTTCTTGAATACGCGACCTCCTTACGGGTACAAATATAGTTGGTGAACCTCCACCTAAGAATGCTAGTTTCACGTCCCTTACTTCTTCGAGTCGCTACCCACAGGTTGAAATAACAGTTCAAACAGAGTAACCCTTTTAACGGTTTATTGCCTGTTTTATAGACACCTTGATTCAGACATCTATCAAAAATTAAAATCTATTAGACCAATATGATAAGTACAGTCCATAAGTCATTTATTTTCCCAGGATCACAAATATGCTTACTTGAATAGGGAATTGTTTAGTAATAATTTAAATCGTATGTGTAATAGATCTGATAGTGTACTGCCAGTCCCAGGATGCAGAACTAAGTTCGCACAGAGGCACACCTTAGATGTTGGTCCAAGATCCTTCAATCTTCTAACCAAGTAACTACAAAACATTAAATCACTGGTAGAGTTAAAAGTAGGTTTGCGGTCTTGGATTAGCATGGAAGGAGCAGAAAGACACATTCTTTAAAAAATAGTTAAAATTAAAAATAAATGCATACTATAAATGAATTATATTTTCAAAATTTCAGCATTTGTTCATTTGGTTTTTCTTTCATTTTTCTTTTTTTTTCTTTTATTTTTCTTTTCATAGTTATGTCATACCATATATATGTGCTATAAACTATTTAATAATTAAAAAGAAATGGCCCACGCTCAGACGCTGTAGTCTTTGTGGGCATTTTTTCCAATTCATGTTATAGCTTAATTTTAAGATGTATTTTTCTAAATTGTATTTTTGTTATTATATTTCTATGTAAATAATAAGTGTATGGAAAAATAAACAAATTTAAAAAAATATAAAAAAATCAAAAAGAAAAACTTGCAATTTCTTGCACGGCAAAATCACTTATTCACCTAATCTTTCATGTCGACCTATTCAGGAATTAAACTAGGAACTTCATGCGCGGTAGTCAAACAAACCAACTACTATTTTTCACATATATAACTATATTTTATATTTCACGTACTAATAAACTGCACTCTTTATCCTTATGGTGAAAAAAAAAGTCTGACATTTTTTAGGTCGAGAATATCTATTTTTCCACTCCTTAAACTACATATTTTTTTATGCTGGTCATAAACATTGCAAAACGGTTTTTAACTAAAAATTTTGAGTCAGTATATTTATCTTTTTAAGTTAGTCTGCAATACAAACTACGCACAACACTATTCCTCTTCTTAAAGCAAATGCGGAGAAGTTCCTTAACTAGGCCACAGCCGATTATCGCACCAGTAGCCCAATCACAAATAACTATCGACGTACTAATAGGTGACCTAATAACAATTTATTACCATGGTTGTTTATCGTATTCGCGATCTCAATGCAACATCCGTGAACACCTAATATTTGACGTCAAAATATTCACCTTTCCGCGGCGTATAATCCTGCTGCGCAATCACATATTTGAATTTCACCGGTGTAAATATGGAAAATATTCCAAAACTGCTATTTTTATTTATTTATTTATATTTTATCACGCTATTCATTGCATTTAGCCAGCGGTCGGCGAGCCAAATGTCAAAAAAAGCAGTCGCCACAGTAATATGATTTAATTTTCACTTTTTTGTATTAGATACTCCTTACTATTTTGTAAATGCAATATATTGTATTATTTTTTATAGTAAACGCCAATTCTTCGCCAGTGAACTGTATTTATTAACGAGGAAAACAAAAAACAAACCGACACGAGTGTTGACTTGGAGATTACACACGCGTTGACTTATGACTGCGATAGCGTAAGCATGTTCATTATTGTTCATTGCGATCGCTCAAATGCTTAGCATGTTTTTAAGCAAGTTGATAGTTATTTGTGATTTAGCTACAAATTAATTTATTTATTAAGGAAATCATACAGTCATATAAAACAAGGTACAAAAGAACAATTTAAAAAAGTAAGACCAATAACAGATTTCACATTAATTTATTATAAATGCAGGAGGAGAGGGGAAATACAATTGAATTCTAAAAAAGCAAAAAGATAAATATTAAATAAAAAGTACATAAAGATCCTCACAGAGTCAGAGTAATTAGAAGAAAAAAAAAATGCCATTAATATTTATTTATTTTTTTATTTGCGGTTCCATGAACCCTTTACATAATTACAATAAAACCTGTTGTAAAAAATCTAACAAAAAATAGCATAATATAAAAAAAAAGGGCAAAAAGATCGAGATAAGTATACAATGGTTAACAGTATTTATATATAAGAAAAAAAAATATTACACTTGTAACAAATATAAAAATTGACCTATATAAAAGAAAGGTAAATTACAGAAAATAGCAGTTTTAAAAAAGAATAAGAGAAGAAAGAAAGGAGAAAAAGAAAAAAAAAATTTTTAAAGGAAAGTTAAAAAGTTTGCATCATGGTTTATATGAATATTAATACTAAACAATAATAAATTTAAAAAATAATTATATACACAAGAGTAAAGACTTAAAACAAAAGTGATGAGCTAATCGTTATTTAAATTATTAATGGTTAATTTGTGTTCAAATAGAAGCCCTGTTCATAATCATATCTACGCAGGTCTACCGATGAATAAAATGACTCGCCTACAGGCTGTATTAAATGTCGCAGCGAGACTTATTTTTGGAATCTCTAAATTCAGTCATATCACTCCACTACTTCGGGAATTGCACTGGCTACGTTTTCCACAGAGGGTGGAATACAAACTCTGTTGGCTTATGTATAAGTCACTGCACAACTTTGCTCCAGAATGTCTAAGGGAACTCTGCATTCCAGATGAACTAGCTGACAGACGTCTTACGCTTAGATCAGCTACATCTACGACGAAAGGAAAAGTGATTATACCTCTACGCAAACAGCGCACTAAATTCGGCGAACGTGCATTTGCGGTCGCAGGCCCTACGGCATGGAATGCTCTCCCAGCAGAAATCCGAAACTGTGAGAGTGAAGTGATGTTTCGGAAGAAACTTAAAACCCACTTGTTCTCTAAATCATTTGAATAAATTCTTAGCATGTGGTGGAAAAGTAGTATGAAAAAGTACATTATTTTTCTTAAATTAAAAAGTTAAAGTTAAAATTAAATTTATATGTTTATATAATCACTTTGAAAATCGCCCTTGAGGTATTATATTACGAAAATGGCGCTATATAAGTTATCCATAATTATTATTAATATTATTATTATAAATAAGGCAAAAAATAAGCAACTCCTTTAAATTAAAATAAAAACACTCTTTCCTCTATCATTCTCTCTCAAACGCAATGCTTTTTTTTCATCTTTTGATATATTTAACATGCCCCTTAATTTATTTAAAAACAAATTGAGTATAATTCTTTCTGGCTGAGATACGCTCTCACATGCTTTTTAATGATGCTCACGCTTACACACACCCGAAGACTTATTCCCACACAAATACACACAAACACACCTCTACACTTACTCTGATACAAATACACACAAACACACCCTTTTGTTGTTCCATAATTAAATATGTATGATTTTTATTTAGAAACTTCGCTGGTCTGTCTTCAAACCTTATCTTTATTTTGTAATTTAATCATTGTTGTTTGTATGTTTCTGTAAAATAAATTAAATAAATTAAATCAAATAAAATAAATAAAATAAGAAAACCGGAAGTTAGTAGGGTGTAAAAAGTTTTGTTAGGTCATGGGGTGTATTTCCGGATCTTTTTCCCGCAGCTCAAGATAATCTAAAAACGATTTGTAACACGATGTTTTCACACAGAATACATACATACAAAAACACATCATCTGTTATATTCATGTATGGTAAATAATATGTTTTTGAAAGGATTATTTAATAATTCATTTATTATTTGTAGAAGCGATAATTTTATGATAATATGTCCAAATATTTCAATAAAATTGTTTCTAAATCTCTACGATAGCAAAATGATCATTTTGTTAGTAAATTTTAATTCAACTTCACACGTACAATCTAAGCCCGGAAAACTTGTATGAAAGTGTTGTTAACATCGTTCAATTAAGAGGGTACCATTTTACAAAGACGTTTTCCTGTTAATTAAAGGCCATTTTCTAAAACAAACAATAGAGTTTTTATCAAACAGGTAATTGTTTATTAATAAGCGTAGGTATTATTGGGTGTATCACGTTTGTCACAGCATCCCTCACCTCTGCGGTCAGTCACCTGAACTGGTATAAGGCTGTCATTTACCTGCCCGCATTGCGGACATGACGTTGCATTTAATATATATATTACCTTATAACCTGTGTTATGTCTCACGTATATACCACTTCATTAAATATGCATTCAAAGATATAACTGTGTAAGTATATGACAAGGTGAACAAAAATGCATTATGTATAAATGGAATAGTGCATAACATGGTCAGTTTAATTAGACTTATTGTAAAGGAAGAAGCTTAAGAGGATATATTTATTTATACTTTAATAAGAATTAATATAAACATTTAATAACATTACAATTTTTTTATCAAAATTTCTCAATTACATATTTTCCAAATTAATTTTAAATATTTCGATCTTTTCTATATCCTTCATTCCTTCAGGTAACTCATTGTACAGCTTCAATCCCTTGTACAATGAGTTCTGAGATTCTGTTTTTCTCCTCATTGGTATTCTTATCTTTTTTATCCCTTGTTTCATATGTATGACATTGTTGGTTAAATTTTACCATTGTTTTTATTTTATTCATCGCATTAATTATTTTATGTTTGAAAATTGTAACATTATATTTAATTTCCTGCTTTACTGTGAGCAAGTCAATTTCTTTGTGCATTATTTCTACATTAGAATAGAAATTTCTTTTGAGTATAATCCTCATCGCCTTATTTTGAAGAGTTTGTATATTTTTAATTTCTCCTTAGTGTGTAAAGTGGCCACTAAAACCAGTGAATGACAGGTCAGAAGCCCCGTAGATGCCTAGACTTAAATATTATGTTATTTATATCTGCTGTAATATGATAATATTAACAGCTCCCCAGGGAGTTGAAACCAGTCCTTGTCTACAAAATTTAAACAAACTCAAAATATTGTTGAATTATACTTAATCTTATAATTTTATACAAGACAAAAAACAATAATTAACCAAAAAAATAATCAACATTATACTTTGAAGACAGGAGAAGAGATGGAAAGAAAAGAAGAAGGAGAAAGAAACAACTCAAATATTTAGATAGTGACCTTTAAATCTTGATTTAAATGTAAGTAAAGAAGGGGCGTCTCATCAGTGGGTAGATTATTTTACAATCGAGCAGCTAATACTGTAATAGAGGAGGCATGAAAATTAGAGCGATAAAAGTGTTTTAAAAGGGTTCTCTCGTTATTATAACGAAGAGATAATCCATGATGTGATAAAGGTTGGAAGAGCTCTCTCAGATAAACAGGCGAAGTGGAATTATTTAAAATATTGTGAAGAAGTGATAGAATGTAAATGTTTCTTCAATGCCTGTTACTGAGCCAGTGTAGTTGCGTGCGATATTCGGTTATGCGGTCAAATGTGTATTAAATGTGCATTAGAATTAAATTTTAGTAGTTTTTATAATAATAACCGAGATATGAATCAATTAAGTGCAATCACAGGAACAAAGGGTAAAAAAAAATTTTTTTTTAATAAAAAAAATACTACAAAATAACACACTTATATTGTGATAAAAATTTTAATGGTTTTCAGCAAATTGAAAATGAACATGAATTGCGACGTTTTAGGGGCGTGGCCAATGCAAAGACCGTTTTTGCAGGAATTCAAATTTACATTTTTACCTTGAAAATGTATTAAAAAAATCGTGATACATATTTTCCTATTCTTTAGGATAGATCTTCCGGCTTTTTGAAGATCTCTTTGCCATGGATAAAGATGAATTCTCATGGTTTGGCTCAAAGTTTTATATTTTGATTGTGTATGTAATGTGTGACCATTATTTTGCCTTTGTTTGTCTTAACTAGATAGTTTTATGTTATTGTTCTTCAGTTTCTCGTACATATTTTTCTTTATTTAACTGTTGTATTTGGCTTAGGCGGTATATATATAATAAATATATCTGTAAATAAATCTAACTCCCTTAGTTTTGAGTTTTATCAAGACTGCTGAGACTACTGCGAGATATTGAATAGATTTACATACTTCAAAGCGTGTTGTCCAGATGTTATTGAAATAAATGTACGTTTATGTCTTCTTCTTCTTATTATATTATCAGCCCGTTTCTCTCCACTGCTGGATATAGGCCTCTTCTAAATGTTTCCATGTTTTTCTGTCCCGGGCACTCTGTTTCCATCCATGGCCCACGAGTTCGACGTTGTCTTCAGTCCGTCTTGTCGTGCGGCGTCTTATCTCCTCATTCCTTATTCGGTCTCTTAAGGAGATGCTCAACATTTGTCTTTCAACAACACTCCTAGCAGTGAGTGAGACTTTGGTCATATTAAAAATATGTTTATGAAATAATATTACTTCTTTATTTTTGGTATTACTGAATTACGTTCATGCTTCCACTTTCCATTATGTTGTATCCCAACTCAACAAACTCAAACAGTTAAATCAAACAGTCAAATCTGCAACGGAGTCTTAAAATTTATTTAACATTTAAAACCTCAAAACATACGTCGGAAAGATGTTCTATATACATGAATGTCACAAAACAGCACTATCAAATGCGACTTAACAGTTGGTGTTCGTATGAACCGGTTTAACCGTACTCCCGGCTCCGAGCATAGTAGGGTCTGCAATCAATCACATGTCGACACCTGCTCGTGACATCTTCATGTAGATTCGCCCCCATCCCTCTCTGCTTACCCCTGCGCCTCCTGCTCGCCCTGGTACCCTCGCATTACTTACACTCTGAAGAATTTCGTCCAAAGGTGTTGTGTACGAGATTAGTATGAATGGAGTTATAAATTATGCCTTTTTATAATATTGCCTCAAATAATATGATAAAATACTAATTACTCGTAAAGTAGCCTAGGCTAAACTGATATTATTTTAGTACCGAAATAATAAATTTATGAAATGAGTTGATGAAATTGTATAACGAATTTGTACATACAGATTTAGCTAATTAAATGTTTTAATCTTAAGGCTGTAGTCGAAAAAACGAACGCAAAATCAGGAAATCATCCAATTTTGCCATTTTAAAATGAATGTTTTTTTTTAATCGGGCAATAATAAAAAAATAAAAACAGATATATTAGATAAAAACAATACGTACTTAAAAGTTTTATGTAACTAAAATATATTTACTTTTAGACTGGCAGATTACGCCATTTCAAATTTAGACTAAACTTAGGTATCTGGGATCTCAATAAAGACTATGTTTTGAACAAAAATTTGTTGTAACAATTTGAAGATAATACATTTAACATAAAAGTGGCAGCAATCAAATTTAGATTTTTTGTTTTTGAAAAAAAATACATACATTTTAAATCATATACATTTTTGTAACATTTTCTTTATTTCTACTTAAAATTATGCCTTCAGTAATATTAAAAAAAATATATATTGAAATTCTTTAGTTGAAGCCATTTTTTAATAGAATTGTATTATCTTTTTTTTTAAAAAAAAAGATAATTCTGGATGTAATATTTAATTTAAAACAATATCTTATTGACTTTCAGACTGACCTTCAGTACAGCCCAATTGCTTTCGAAAAGTATGGTCTAAAGGTCATAAAATTTAGTTACATAAAATTTTTAAGTTTATTTTTAAACAGAAATACCTGTAAAACATATTGTTTATATCTAATTTATATTTTTTTCATTATTGCACGATTAAAAAAACATTCGTTTTAAAATGGCAAAATCGTATGATTTCCTTATTTTGCGTTCGTTTTTCCATTTTAATGTGAAAACCAGTACAATTAACAAAACTTTTAATTTTAATTAAGTTTTTCATACAAAATTACGAAATAAAAAAATCAATAGAAATCAAAGCAATCACAATATCACTTCACACAAATAATATTTTAAAATTATTGCAATAGTGAGGGAAAACACTTTTGAGAAGGAAATATGGAAGTCTAGACATTAACAGGGTTAATTATCTGTCATTGGCTGGTTAAAATTCACCATTCTGTCTAGGTTTGAACGCCCCCGTTTTCTTTGAACTTTTCCCTTTGTTAACTTAAGTTAAATGAAAAAGGTCGTAGGTCCTGTAAATGTCTAGATTTTCCATTCTTTAAAATGTATTCCCTCTTTGTTACAATAAATATCAATCCTGACAAACATTGTTAAATAATATTTAACATATGCATATTAATTGTTTGTAAATTTTTGACAACATGGTTATGGTCATCAAATGGCCATCGCTGACTGTTACAAGCTAGAAAAGTCTGTCCTTCGGGCCTCACGTAATTGGCCATGTGGGCCCAGTTGCTTTGGATCTCGGGCACCTTGAAATGTTGCCCTTTTGGGCATTACAATATTTTTGTTGTTGTTAGGAGTAATTTTAATGTAATAAAAAATAATCTGCTCAAAATAATGCTACTAAAACAACACAAAATTTACAGACATATTTAATATCTAGGGAAGTAGGTTGGTAAGTAAGCGATTAAAATTGAATAGGGAAGAATCTGAATTTAAATCGGCAGTTGAGTACCTAATGGCCAAAACGTAAAACTGCTCATTTTTAAGTAGTTTTGTCGTTGGTTTCTGGACTATTCTAATTCAATGGAAAAAAATAATACAAATTACGCTTTAAAACCTTAAGGAAAACAATTTTAATTTTGAAACCAGTATCAACAAACATTCAAAGTTTCTTACAAACCAAAATGGCTCTCATGTAAGCTTTTAAAACGTGAACCGAAAACTTATCTGAGTTTCCTTCAATGTTAACAACTACCTTATAATTGAATTGCGAGATCGGCATATTGACTAAAGAGTTCCCTAGCCTAAAACTCTTGTATGAAAAACAAAACCACAGCTGGAAGTTTCCAAAGGCCCGAATTTCCAAGCCTAAAGTTTTTACTACAATTTGCGTGTAAAGTTTGTTGTGGATCTAGTTGCCATCGATAAATTTTCTGTTGTGAACTTTGGCAATTTACTTATGATATTTCATTTAGAGCTTTTTGAAGTTCTCGTAAGTGAAAACAATATCATGTAATTAATATGAACAGGTTAATTAAATACAGCATTCGTGTTATTTGCTTTGCGGGTGTGTGCGGAATACAAACGCTTATGGCAAATCTCATACACTCAAATGTTTACGGTGACAAGAAGCTTTAGAAATGTACAAAGCCTAACCTGTCTTTTGTTATTCGAGGACCTTTTTATTCCACTTTGAATAGACTGTTTATGGTTGAATATATATTTTTCAATAAAATTATCTTCTTTAGTGAAACTTTATTACTTTACTGACGTGTTAATAGAATTGCATTTATTTTTTATTTAATTAAAGAATAAAGAATACGATTACATACTAATTAGAATATTGTTTTTATAATATAATATTTTTTATCTCTTCAATAAATAAATGCTTTAATATTAAAGTTATAACTATTTTTTAATTTTTTTTATTTGATTTTTCATCTTGTTTTAGTTTGCAATTATAAGCAACCGCCATTTTTTTTTTATAAAAACCTTAACACCGTTTTCAATTTATACGTTTATTATTTAATTTCACAGTTTTTTTTCCACTTACTTTTAAACTATTTTATCTTCTTTTGGTTGAGGTTTTTGGGTTTGTACTCTTTTATTAAAATTTGTATCACCCATAGAATTGAGAATAGTCCAGAAGGAGCGTAGAATCATATTCGAATACATTGGACTGTGTCCGAAAATTCTCCCACTTTCCCCCACTTTTGCCACCCGCATTCGTGATGTCGCCGCGTAATGCTGCACGATGGAAAAAAATATAATCACAACACAAATGTCAGTTGAAAAAATCAATCTGTTTATTTCTCTAAAATTTCATTGTGCACACGGAAATATTGATTGACACAACGGAGTAAATAAGAAATGGGTCATTTAATAAGAGTAATTGAATTAATGAACTTTGAATTTAAAATATAAAACAATTTTTTTTTACGTAAAAAGGGTAATTTTTTATCATGTTAAAAAAGATTTATAGTTTTAAAGATAATGTCGGTCGAATGTTCACCACAGAGTTGTTTAATCCGAGGTCCAATTTTCACTAGTTCTCTCATTAGATGAGCAAAGTAGGGTAAACAAATTTACTACCCTGGCAACACCAACAAAATGTCCATTTTTTTTTTCTTCGACAATCTGACAGATGGAAAAATAATTCAATTTTTAAGTAATGCATTTGTTATATACACATTCATTTGCAAATTACACATGAAATGTGATCCCATCCTGTTTCTTTAGGATCCTAGCAGTATTTCTACATTTTAAAGGGACACAACACGGCATAATTGAATTCGAATCAGGAGTTGCGTACTGAGCGACGTCTACAAAGAAACTAATGGGTCAAAACGTAAAACTACTCATTTATGAGTAGGTAAGTCGCCTTCTGTTTTATGCTCATATGCGGTTTTCGGACTATTCTTAATTCTATGATATTATGTTTCTAATGATAGAAAACGCCTTTGGGCCTTACTTATTATTAGCTAAAGTTCTTTATTACTATGGTATTTCTATCCGTATTCTACCACTATGCCTAGGCGTATTTTTATACCAAGTTTATGAGTCCAAGGCCCTAGGAATTTGTTTATGTAAAAGTGGGGAAAGAAAACACACGTAAATTGTTACATTGTACATTGTCATCATCATCATTCCCTTTTCGCACCTAATGGTGCATAGGCAACTGTATTGGTACACTAAACGCAGCGTCTCTTGATCATTTTTGTTTCATGAAGGTAAGATGATTAGCCTTGCGCTTCAAATACCAGGCCTGGGACTATGAAATATGTCGGCATCGTGGTGAAATAGTCAGTGCGTATATCGTATACCCTAATTATTATTTTTTTTTGAGAAATCGCAATGGAGATATAAATAAATACGGTTTTGAATATTGAGCTAAGGTGTTTTGATGAATTCTAGAACTAGTTTAGCGACAGTGAAATTACACTCTTTCACATACCCTAAACCGTTTTAAAGACCGTGAGTCTTTCTATCGGTTTCACTCATACAAAAAATCATGTTTTTTTAACAATAAATGAATTACTTCTAACCAAAGATTTTGAATTTACCTAGAAATTACAGTGCAATAATAACCGAGGCAATTGAAATACACAAACATCCAAATAACATAAAGAATGACGACGGGCTGAAATTAAATCAACATTGTTCCCGGCACTACACACCAAAAAATTGATGTGTCTGCTGGAGACTGCGACACGGTACAAATTACTAGTAGATAAACATTTTTTTTGTACAAACCGCACAGTTTACCCTAAAAAGATGTCCTGCAATGTATCTGAAACGTCGGAACCAATCCAACTAACACGTGATTAACAAAAAAACCTCTTACTCTTTAAAAATTCAATTTCGTGTATCGCGATTTTGATTGATCTTAACTCTACTTTTTTCACTGCCCTTTCATTGTATTCATCTTCATGTTAATATTGCAAACACGAATGAATGTTAAAAATGTATTTACTTTTATCACAAAAGCTTAAGTCCATTATTGTATTATAGTTGTATAATTATAATTATATATAAAATCACCTCAAGTCCGCTGTACAGTAAATAAATATCCTAATACGTTTTGCAGCTACAAAGCACATGAGCGTTTAGGATTCTTGTTCCTCGTTTTCAATTAAGATGTATTCAATAAATGTTATTAAATATACGTATAAAACCACTTACCGACTTTTCTATGTCTACCAGTTTCGAGACGTACCCGTCTCTTCGTGGTTTGCATGTTGGTTTAATTGGTATCTTGACAAAGGGACGGGTACGTCTCGAAGCCGGTAGACTTAGAAAAGTCAGTAAGTGGTTAAATACATATATTGTGTCATTAATTTTGAAGATGTTTTTTAAATTGACCTAAATTTATTGTCTTATATTTCACTTAAACATTCTTCTCATCGTCTCTTTGAATCCCTTAAAATAAATATGTGTATATTTATGTTTTTCCTTTTTTTTTTTAAAATGTTATTACTATTTTATTTTATTTTTACATCTGAGCATGTTTTTCATTCTTCATTTCAATTCTTAATTTTTAATTACTCTTACAAATTTTCGTCATTTTTGATATTATTTCCATTTGTAAATACTTACTACAAACTACATACTTTAAAATATCTTTTTTTCACTTAAATTTTAATTTTTAAACAACTTCCATTTATGTTTTTCTTTTTCCTTCTCTTTTTTATACTTTAATAATTAACCTTACATATAATTGCTTTATAATATGGAAACTTCACTGGTCCATTAGAATTAAGTCTAATTGTGTAAAATATTAAACTTTGTAACTGTACTGTATGTTTCCTAAATAAAAGAAAATAAAAATAAAAAATAAATAATAAAAGTAAATAAATATTTAATAACATTTATTAAAATGTTTGACCACAAAGTTAATGCTTTAAATATTTACAAGATGTATTTCAATTATAACAGATAGGAGCTTGATTACGGCACGTCTTGCAGCTACATAGCACATAAATGGTAAGTAATCTAGCCCCCATTTACACATTTTAAAAATAAACAATGAACTTTAGGGTATAAATAAACAATTTTAAAAATTAAAAAGGAAATTTTATTTGGGGTATGATTGCAACAGGTCTTGTAGCTACTAAGCTCATAGACAGTTGGAATCCTAGACTCCATTTACAAAATTAATGTATTTTTAGTTAATAACATTAACATGTGGAAGCTAGATTACATATCGTCGTGCAGCTACAAAGCGCATGAACAGGTGGAATTCTAGTAACTCAAAATGATATCAACAAATGTATAAATGATAAACGTAAACAGTTGCATAAATTTAATAGCGTTCGATTATATAATCCTTATCGTTATTTTATAATTTCGTTACTTCGACGCCCTTCATGAAAGTCACCAAAAGAAAAATCCCATAATCATGCATGTAGCACCAGTTTAGTGACAGATTTTCTAGTTTTGTTTGTGTTCAAAGTTTTCGGTATTGATTGGCTAAAAACTCTAAGAAAATAAAATACCTGACACAGATTCAACCAAAATATTCCTTTTGCAAAACGCAAGCGGGACAAAGAGGAGTCAGACAACTATTTAAAAGCTGAACAGCATCCTCAGAGTAGCACTAAAGAAAGGTTAGTTTTCATGTTAACACAGTGTGAACAAAATTTCAGGTTACTGTTACATTTATAGACTATAACTTTGTAGAGAACTTGCATAAATTTCTGAATAACCCATTTTTAAGTCTAAAAAGAGTTTTTTTAACCGAAACAACTTTGTCCTTAACCACTTTGGTTTCACCACATTTGCTTTGTTGTATTTATTTGCTGCATACTAAGTCCTGGTTAAAATGTTGCGTTTCTTAGTGAGAGTAGGTACCACATTTTAATCTCCGGCCCAACATGTTCAATATTCAAAATTACTCAAATGCATTTAACAAAAGAACAATTGTTAATACAACCGAACTGCCAGGATTCGTGTGCTCAGATAGTTTTTTCTCTCCTCACCGCGACCACGAACAAGTTACTTAATCCACTGTGTCGTGAAATAATTATAATCAAGAAACCATCTCAAGTGCCCCTCCTTTATGACCCCACGATCTGATCTGATACTGACTGCCACGAGACAAGTTACAAACAATAAGGTACCAGAACCCCAGTGCAAGGTAGGAATTGCATTCATTGTATTTAGGGTTCAGTGGCCAAGTAGATAAAGGACAACGCATCACGCAAACCAGCACTCACGGACCAAAGGTCTGTGGTTTGAATCCCACTCTACCCCAACTTGATTCCGTTTTCTATTAGTGTGTTATTTACAACTCGTTGAAAATGGCCCTCAAAATTAAATATTTGGGTTTCATTTACAGTGGGAATATTGATGGATGCAGAAATAGAGTAAGACCGAAAAAAACATGGCGTGACCAAATCCAACAAATACTTGAAGATGGACATGTCAAAAGTCGGAATAATCGGCGCGCGTGCACGAGAAGATGTATGAATGTAGAAGAAGCGAGATCTGTATGCAAAGATATGGTGATGTAGCGTTTTATCTTCTCTGCCCACCCTTACGGGGAAACGGCGTGATGGTGTGTTGTTGTTATTGTTGTTATTACCTAGTAAAATAAAATAAATAAACAAAAATATGTAATTATAGACCAAATCAACAAAATGTTATTAAATATGCGTTTATTTTAAGCCTCCCATATTTCTAATGAAATCGATTACGAGAAAATTCAATCATTTGTCAATATAAAGCTTACCAAATGCTGGGCTTCTTTTTAAGAATTTTCAAACCTTTTATATAACCAAATACATTAAACTTTATACAACAATTTTGTAAGCTGTAATTTGGAGTTTGCATCCGTTGTGTGGAGCCCACAATACATAACAAACATAGAAAAGATTGCAAATGTTTAACGGAAGTTTTTAAAATACCCAGATTATAAAAACAATAAAACGCTTTGCACTTACAGCCAATCTGCCAAACAAAATTGATTTTTTACCCTTGAAAAAAGACGCACTGTATCTGAATTATTATATTTACATAAATTATTAAATAATAAAGTAGACTCTTTTAACCTACTCTCCAAAATTAATCTTAATGACCCCTGTCGCGTGACAAGAAATAAGTATTTATTACATCTGCTAGTCTGTAGCACTAACTATGCACAACACCTTTTTCTCTATCGTTCTTGCTCTAACTATAATTTTTTTTCGTCTATTGATATATTCTACATACCTCTTAATTTTAAAAAAAATAAATAAAGACTTATCATTTCTGGGTGCGATACGATCCCACTTTCTATTTAATGATGCTCACACTTACACACACCTGAACACTTACTCCCACACAAATACACATAAACACACATTTACACTTACTCTCATACAAATACACATAAACACATCCTTTTGTTGTAACACAATTTAATAATATCTATTATTTTTTATTTAGAAACTTCGCTGGTCTGTTTTTAAACCGTATTTTTAAAAAATGTTATTCAATCATTGTCGACTGTTTGTTTATTTAAATAAATAAATAAAGCCATGTTTATAGCTAAAAAAGGGTATTTCTACATGCATTATTTAACCAAGATGGCTGCAGATAACCTCCATATATTTTTATGTCTGCTATTTTAAAATAAACATGAATTAAAGCAGCTGTTTTTTAATTTTACTTGCAGCTATCCAAAAAAAGTATTTGCTAGAAAACTAAAGGCTTTAGTAAAAAAAATCTTAGTCTGGCGCTTTAAGGGGGTACTTTGTTTTCCATTACCCAAACATGCAATGCAACAAACTCCCCTCTCCATCGAAGCCTCATTGCGGATTACACCTGACGCGAGCTTTTAAGTTCATTCCCATCCGCACTTCAATAAAAAAAGCTTTTACGCTCATAATCGCCCATTTAAGCTTCGAATATTCGTCAGATTCAATGCCCCTCGAAAGCATTTGACAAATTCAATGTGGCAGCGACATTTGATGATTTTAATGTGGCTATATATCTCGCACAGGCTCCTAAAATGACGGAAAAGTGACCAAGCTGACCCCCTCCGCTTTCCCCGGTTTAATACGCTTTAAATAGGGGATGTTGCAACCCCCGCAGGCGCAATACAGATTGGAATAACTTTACATAAATAAACTATTTGCACAAGAGGACTTACGGGCAATTTAAAATGACCGTTAGTGTCAACATTGTAAAGCAATATACACTTTACTGGTATTGAAATATGTCTTTACTCTCTCGATCTAAAAATATATCTATTATCAAAAATCTAAACTGATTAAATTAATTGTATTTAAATTGTTTAACTTTTTATGTTGAATTAAAATGGCATCGTGCTTACTTGTAAAAAAATTTTTTTTCTTGAAACAGAAACTTTTTAAATCAGGAATAAACCTGATTAAAAATTAAGCCACCAATTCTGATTAAAATTTGAAGAAAATATTGGAATTAAATTTTCATATAAACAAAGGGAGATTAACTGTACATTTCATAAAATATAATGATTAGCGAAATAGAAAAATAAAAAGAGGTTAATGCCGTATGGTCTTCATTTATCTTTATAAGGCACTAAGGAGGTAGTTTGGAATTTTTTTTTTGCTGTTACAACACAGAGGGAAAATATTAACTAACTAACTAACTAACTAACCATCACGCCATTTCCCCGGAGGGGTAGGCAGAGAGGATAAAACGCCACACCACTCTGTCCTGGCACACATCCTTTGCTTCCTTCACATTCATACATCTTCTCATGCACGCACGTCGATTATTCCGACTTTTCACATGACCACTTTCAAGAATTTGTTGTACTTGATCATGCCATGTCTTTCTCGGCCTTCCTCGACTTCTACAACCAGACACATTCGCATCATAAATCTTTTTAGCCGTTCTTTCATAATTCATTTGCTCCACATGACCGAACCAACGCAAAAGACCTTTCTTAATTTTGTCGATAATGCTTAACTCAGCCTTGCATTCTGCTCTAATTTCGACATAAGGGCACCTATCATACATTGTTTTTCCACACATTCGCCTGAGGGATCGCATTTCAACAGCATTCAGTCTACTTTCGTCCCTTTTTTTCCAACTCCATGCTTCGCTTCCATACATTAGGGTTGGTACCAGAACTCCATTATGAACTGCTAATTTAGTCTCTTGCGATAGACAAAATGGGAAAATATTATGTATGGAGAATGTGGAAGTTTAGGCATTAACAGGACTTATGACCTGTTGTTGGCTGGTTTAAGTGACTACTTTACGTGCTGCATAACCTTTACCATTCTGAATATTTTTTAACATCAATCTTTCCTCAATTCTACAATCTGTTGAGATTTGTGAAGCAAAAGATCTGAAACCTTCATAGATGTGGGTGAGATTTATCTCACTGAATTATTTCACCTACATCATCATTACCTTTCGTCACCTAACGGTGCATAGGGCACTGCATTGGTACACCAATCGCAGTGTATCTTGATTATTTTTGTTAGATGAAGGTAATATGATCAGTCTTACGCTTTAGATACTATTCTGGCTTAAGAACAACTTTTTAAATACATATTTCATATTAATCATGTCGAGAAATGAACCCGAGACCTTTTGCATAGTAGGCAAACGCATGTAGGCATGGTGTACTTCTTATATTAAACCAGTTAGTTTAATCAAAAATGTTTTAATACGCTCGAAACGTTGGATACTAGCTGCATTTTAATTTAGATATTCATAACTCCTTAGAGAGTGATATGCAGCTTATTTCCAAATATTAGAACATACTCAAAACCCTGTTTTATTTTATTTTTTTCATTTAAAGATCTTCCATGTGAATCGTGGTTTTCGGGAGATGTTTATCTCTGAAAAGGCTGTGCTGAAATATACCTTTGCGCGGTGATGTAACATCGTATTACCTCAAGCAGAAGACAGAATATTCTAAAGTTTCAACATTTTAAATAAAAACACTGAGTTATAAAATATACTTATAAAATAATAAAATAATTTAAAACTGCTATAGCAAAATAAATTAAAAATCATGAATACGCCGGCCATTTAACTAGTGTGCACACCTACTAACTGCCAATAACCGACTGATTGAAAGAATGGCTTCTTTTGTTTTTGTATCTTTCACGCAAACAGCGGCCACAAAACAGCGTTTCTGTTTCCCTTATTATAAGTTATATTCTCGTGCTCTTTTTTATACATCAAAACAGATTTATTGTAGCATTGGTACCACTTTCATTCGTACTATATAAATAACCGTAGTTATACAGATAGCAGTCGGCCATAGAAAAGTGAAACTGAAATAATTGCACTTTGTGAAAAGAGTGAATCTACACAACGTTTGAAATGTTTGCGAATTTAACAAATGATAAACAATGAAAACATTGTTTTTTTTATTTTTTGCAAACAAGAATATAATTATGTATTTGACCAATTTTAATTAATCTTAAAGTACCTTAAAATTTTTCTAGTGATATGAGTGTTTTTTTTCAAATTGTAAAATGCCATTTTTGAGATCGATACCAATTATTTTTTTTTTGAAAATTTATTTATTAACCCTTACGGATTATGACATTCATTTTACAAAAATAATATGAACATTTTTTATTCATACTCTGTTGTTCAAAACAATATTTGTAACATCTTTTGAAAAGTTTGTCCGAGTCTTTTGTTTAGTTTTGTCTAGTAATTTATTGTAAAATTTCAGTCCCTGGTTCATTAGTCTTGATTGTCTTGTTTTAGAAAGTTGTATAAGATATTTTTCTGATATTCTCGTATTATGTCCATATTGATTACAATTTTTTACAAGTTTTTGTTTTTCGTCTACAATTACATTAGTTACTAATTTATGGATAAATTTTAATGATTTTAGTTGAAAGAATTCAGTTATATTTAATTGCTTAGTTTGTTTAAAAAGTTTTCTAGTTGCTGGTAGATGGAAAAGGTCATATACTAACTTTAATATTTTATTTTGTTGTCTTTGTAGTCTGTTTATGTCATTTTGATATCCTGTTCCCCATAGTAGTTGCGTATAACATATTTTAGTTTTTACATAGGCTTCATACATTGGTATTTTTTCCGTTTTTGGAACAAAGTTTTTGGTTCTTAAAAAAAGACTCGATAATGGTGCCACTTTGCTAATTAAATTGTAGATACAAATTGTCCATGTCAATTGTCTGTCTATTGTTAGTCCGTATTAAACATGTTCAATTTCAGTGAGTCGTTTACTATTTATGTAAGCATCTAATTTATGATATTTTTTTCTAGATTAAAAATGGATAGTATTGCATTTTTTTTTCATTAAGTGTAAGTAAGTTTGTGTTTGTCCATTTAGTCAACATAGTTAGGCCTTAGTTTATGTCATTGTTTGTTAATAAGTCTGTTTGATTTAAAGAATAGGCCAATGTCGTCGGCTTACATAATAATTTTTCCCTTGAAATTGTACCGTGACAAATCATTAATGTATAAAATATATAATAAAATATTGTGTTATATAATATTTCAGAAGGTGATTCATACAGTTGTTTTTAAGGTCTAGGTGTTTTTAGCAGAACATAGAATTGACCTTACTGCACCCGATAACGTCAATATCTTATTTTTTCAAAATCGTGGACTGGCTGCTTTCTGCATAGCTACGTTACTACCTTCGATTGTATAACATATTTTTTCGTGTTGAAATCCAGCAAATTTATACATATTTCAATATTCGAATCCAGTATGTAAATGTTCATTTGAAAATTACAAAAATACATCTTCATAATTGAAATAAATAAGATATGTATATCAAGTATTTCATCTTATGTAGACTCGTGTAACACACCACAGCCGCACAAGAGTTGAACACTGCAAAAATGCGATTTTAGTTTTCACCTTGCAGTGGCGTCTTTCCGTAACACAAGATGAGCCAGTAATCTTCTCCCTTGAAGTATTTTCCCAGGACGTAGAGTATTCTTTGTTTCTCAATTTGCTGGTGATAATATTTTCCCACTAATCCTCGGAGTTTCCGCGTCCCACGTGTTCAAAGCCATTATTTAAATTTGTCACGTGACCGTGTGACACTTGCATCGCGTACACATACTCTGTAACGTGATACATATATGGAGGCATGTACTTAGATTTAAATTTAATGCAACAGTGAGGGAAAGCATTTTCGAGGAGGAAATATTTTATTTTATTTTTTATTTTTTATTTTTTTATTTTTATTTTTCTTTCTGTTGACGCCCATGGGGCTTTTACATTATACATACTATATAATAAGAAAAAGTTACACATTAAACATAATTGACATTTTTTCAAATATAAAAATTATTAAAAAATATTTTTAAAATTTAAAAATAAAGTTACATAGTTAACATAATACACTATTGAGACATAATACAAAAATTATATTATGTTTAATAAGGCATAACAGGATTCAAATAAAACAAAATTTTTTTTTTTTTTTTTTACATAAGTAAACTAAACTTTAAAGTAAAGTTATTTAAAATGTTGAAAACTGAAAAGGGTTTTATAAACTAAAAATATAAAACATAACACGGGCTAACTTTTAAGCATACATAAATACGATCAAAGATTTATTGACTAGACTCAGTCGCGTCGGTCGCCTGTAGTACTTTGGTCTTGAATATGCTCAATGAGTAACGAAATATTTCAACATCGCCAATATTGGAGTATAGGCATTTACAGGGCTTCAATTCAATTCCTTTATTTAAAATAACACATACATAACAAACTAAAATTCAAGACTTACGCATTATAAAAAGACAAAAAATACATAAAGAGACCAATGTCAAAATAGTAGGAGAATCCTGCTCCGTAAAACCCCTTCGGATACATGGAACAGATCAACATCCAGGGGTAATATTCCAAACGCTCTCGCGGTCGTAGAAAACACTTTTATCTCGTGTAGTTTACATACAAAATACAGAAAAGCACAGTGGAGCTGGTATTCTGAACGGGATTGCTCGCGAAGAGACCGCTCCGTTAGAGTGTATTTAGTACGTAAATACGCGTTAAAAATACGTTTTCTACTCTGCGCCGGCTTTTGCGTTCAGAATACCGCCCCAGAGCGATGTTTTTCAGCATAGGATAGCCCTTCCAACAGGCATACCCATCAGCAAGTGGGTCCTGTATATCGGAATAAGAAACAATCTACGATGACAATGTCTTAGGAACATGCAAACCAATGCTTATCATAATCTCAGAATTATCGACAATACCGCGCTACAATCGATAAAAATATGTAGCCAAATACACATTCCTTCTAGTCTCTAAATTGTTGTAGCCAAGCGTACCCTGGAGAAATTCGGTCGGGTAGTCAAAGATAATACCCGCACTCTCTCGTGTAGAGATATCTCAGAAACTTATTTTGGATTTTCTCTATCATAAAAGAGTACTTCAGTACATGTGGCCTCCAAATCATCGAGCCAGTCTCGAGTCTACTTTGCACCAAGGAGTTGCAAAAAGTTCTCAGTACGCGGGTATTTTCGAAAACCATTTCTGAAAACAATAATAATACATAACGAAACCGGATTTACTCTCCTGTGATGTGATTGACGACATTGGCCCTTTTAGACCCAAGGCGGCTTGGGTCTAAAAAGGCTTTAATATTTGAAATTAATATAATAAAATATTTTTTTTTTTTCTAAAAAACTTAAATTTAACACACAATGTAACAAAAGCGAAATAAAAGAGTCGCTACTAGATTAAAAGTTTATAAATGATTAGTTATCAAACTAGCTTATGGGAACATATTTTTATTTTTTGGATATTTTCTTTCTTGTACTTAAAAAACGTAAAAAAACTATTTTTTTGCATCTTTATAACTGATCTTTCCGGCTGTCAATTATATCTGTTAATTCATTGTTTTTACAAATTAAGGTAATATTATATAAAATAGTATTAATATAAATCTCCACCAACAAGGCACATAAAGTGGCTTGGTGGGATTTCGGTTACTTGTAAAAAAAATCAAAAGAACTTGGCTGTTAAAGAAGTACGTTTTTTCTATGTCAACGTATGTTACATTTCTACTGCAACAGGCATTTATCTAATGAAAATATTAGCAGAACCATTTTAAGATCTAACGCAGGCTATTGGTGCTGTCAAGCAGTAAATAATATGGTTTACTTATGATGGCTAGTTATAAATGATATAAAAGAACAAATAAAACATAAGCTTACTATTTTATAACAGGATCTTCTAAATGGAATTGCTAACATATATAAATAAATATTTTTAGAATCAGCTGCATCAAAATAATAATAAACTTAGCCATTTCGTTTTACCTTTGATGCTCATTTTTCAACGTATGTTAACATCCAATGAAAAGTACGACGAATATAAATAATCAATAAAATACAACATAAGACAATTAATAATTAATAAACCTGCACTTGTAACGTCTTTATTGCAATTTGAACATGTTTTCAAAAATAATGTTTTGTTTCGTTTAAAAGATCTTTCAAACTAAAGTAATTATTTATTCATTTATTGACGGACTTATGCAGTTCATTTTAACAATGGTAAGTACAATTTCTTATAATAAATAGAAGCACTAATCAAATAAAATACAATTAAGTAAAATTAAAACTAGAACAAAAAAATTAAAATTACTACCTAAGAAAAGATTCGGTCTATATTAGTGATTTTTTCAATCTATAAAGACCTACACCAAAAAAGTCCAGAATTTGTAATACGACACAATTGCGACATTGGTGCATGCAAGCCATAGCAATCATCCATGCTACTTTTCTTAGCAAACGATGTTGCACTGATTTGATATGATTTGTCCGGCCTACATGGAAGAGAGACCAGATCACGGAGGCATATTCTAAAAGAGGACGAACAAGTGAGCAATATAATGTTTTAACTGTGAACATATTAGAAAAGTCACTAGATGTCCTGCTTAAAAAGTCACTTGTTAACCATAGTATCAATATTTTCAATATAGGTAAGTTAGTCCATGATAACTCCGAGGTCCTTAGTAGACTTGACTACATCTAAATAAACATCTTCTATTTTGTAATCAAAGGAGATAGGTTTTTTTTTAGGAGTATACGCGATATTATTTTTTTATATACTATTTTTTATCTAGATTTGATCGTTTTAGCAATGTTGAAAAATATTTGTTTATATTTGATGGAATCTGGGTATCCTAAATTTTGTAAATCATAACAGTTCAAAAAAGGATTTTATTTATAAATAAACCTTACTTAAAAAATCGTCCAACTTTAAAAGAACTGATTCCACGATGCTTAGCTGCAGCCACATAATTTGTAAATTCATTATTTGTTTTTTGATTTATATGTTTAAAAAATTTGGTACGTAAATTAATATTCCATTCTTTTAATGTGACTATCATAAATCGGATTCCATAAATTTGAACTAAATTCAAGCAGACTGCTCACATATTATTGATAATACATTTATGTCAGTAAATGGCTTTGACACACGAATTACAAATTTTAACATTTTATATGCTCTTTGAACAACCCTATCAACGTGGCTTTTAGAACTCAATTTCATGTTCGATATTAATCCTAAGTCTCAGATTTAATTGACATAATTCAACATAATAAAACAATTTAAACAGGTTTTTTTTTATTTATATGCAGTTAATTTTTAATTAATAATTAATACACATGACACAAAGTGCCTATATCTTACATACTTAGTAGAAATAAACACGTCAAATTTATTTATTCATTTACTTTCTTAAAAACAGTTTATTAAAACATTTTTTGAGACGTAAGTCTCTTTCTCGTAGAACCAAAAGTAAAATTTAATCAACAATATCATTCATATGAAACAAGGGGTAAAACAAAGATAAGATGCCTAGTGATGTGAAAAACCCGAATTACAAAACTCATTGTACAAAGGATTGAAGCTGTACAATTAGTTACTAAAGGAATATAAAAAATAGAAAAAATCGAAATATTTCAAATTAATTTATGTTATTAAGAAATTGTAAAAATAAAATTGTAATATTATAAAAATATTACATTAGTTTTTAAGATGTTATGAACTAACTTAATAAAGCATAAATAAATAAGTCAATATAAATGTAGTGAGTGACAAAATGAATACGGAGCTTCCTCTGGTTGGGATAGTCTCCATCTAATATGGCTCAACCTGTTTTAAGATGGAGTTTTTTTTTAATATTTTAAAGTTTAAGTAGTTCTATACTAATATAACAATAACAGAAGAAAAACAAAATGCAACTACTCAATTATAAATTCATAGCTAATCAAATGTTAGAACCTTAGAGATAGATGTAAATACTTTAAGGTTAGAACTAAATAATCAATATTATTTCAAAATAAAGTATATGCTCGTATATATTATATATATAAACGACATCACACAGATAATAAAGCACTGCAAAGTACGACTATTCGCAGATGATACCCTTATATACATAGCGGGAGAAAACTATGAAGACTCAATTAATAAATTGAATGAAGATCTACAGAACATATCGTCATGGCTAAAGATAAATAAATTGGAAATAAATGTTAGTAAAACAAAATATATGGAAATAGGTAATAAAGCACATGGCATAACAATGAATGTAAATATTGATGGTAAAATTATTGAAAGGGTTGATGAAATGAAATACTTAGGAATTATTCTTGACTCCAGATTAAATTTAACATCGCACTTTGAATATATACATAAGAAAATTTCAAAAAAGATTTTCTTCCTAGGAAGAATTCGAAAAAAAATAAATAAAAAGAGTGCAGAACTTATATACAAAACAATAATTGCCCCTCATTGGGACTATTGCTCTACTATATTATATTTAGCTAACGAGGGAGACATAAACAAGTTTGAAATACTACAAAATAGAGCAATGAGAATTATACTGAAAAAAAGCAAATATAATAGTGTTGAAAAAATGAGAAAACAATTGAACTGGATAGGAATAAAGAAAAGACTATTGTATAATGTATTTGTATTTATATATAAAGTGTTTAATAATCTCATGCCAAAGTATTTTATAAGTGAAATTATATTAAATAGAAATGTACATAAATATAGGACAAGAAATAGAAATAGGATAAGACTACCACTTAAGAAAAAAACAAAATCACAAAATAGCTTAATGTATAAAGGGTTAAAACTGTATGATGAGATGCCTGAAAGTATGAAGAATGAAAGAAAACTTACGGATTTAAAAAAAAAAAATTATGTTTATTGTAATAATGTAGTTATGTAAGAAATATTTAATAAGTATTTGTTATAATTGTAAATGTATTAGTTAATATACAATGTAATATTAACTAACTTAAGTAAATAAATAAAAAAATAAAAAACATGTGCTAAGAATACATAATGTTACTTAAACGTAAAAATGAGGGTATATGTATCTTTGTGACATCAAATATTATTTGTTATCCTTTTTTATTTTTTTAAATTGAAATTTTACAACTTAAATGCACTCAAAAGCTAAATCTGCGTAAGCAACTCTCCATTCACAAGAGCTAGAATAATTTTTTGAAATATTTTAGCTTTAAGATAAGTAAAAACGATATTTTTCAATGTAACCATATTAATTTAATTTAAAAAAATACTTGCATTTATATTGTCAAATAACATGTTTCTTTTCTTTGAAATTTTAGCAAACGCTCTTTCTTGCGGTAAAAATATAAAAATCTTTGAGAAATGTTCTGAAACAGATCTTTTTTGAATTATGTAAAACCTACACTCATTGCAAGCATAAAAAACATATTTTACTTTGTTGTTAGTATGAAATGCGACCTATTCTTTCCTCCGCGTAAAGTGAGCTATGCTTTCAAGAACACAATAATCAAATTGTCGGTGGTGGATACATATCTATTTCATATCTATCTTTTTCACATTACAATTCATCTTCATCGTCATTTGCCTATCCACACCAAGTGGTGAATAGGACACTGAATTGCCACTCCATTAAGGAAGTTAAGAGTTTTTTTTTAAAATTATTAATAGAAAACCAAACTAAGCCAAAAAGTTGATATTGAAAGGAAGGATCTGTGCTTTCTGAAACTAGTAAGGCTTTGGAATAAACTCAAAGGGTCTAAAAATAAGATGTTTAATTTATTATGTATCTGTACCTCAGAGGCACGCGGATGCAAATCCAGAATTTGATGAAATGACAATTCGATTTCGTATGGAGTTGATGATCATGTCTATTGATTTTGAAGAAATTTAAGTCTTAAAATGAAAGAACCATTGTATGAAGATACTGAAATACAAATTAATCTGTAAATGATTAGAAATCACTTAAGAGATAGTAGATTCTTTAGGCTCTTATTGAACATTTGACGTTTGGATTTGCATCCGTCTGCCTGTTATTTAAAAAAAACATAATAAATGAATGTCCTAATATTAACTTATATCTAATTTTTATTAAAACACATACTAACTATTGATATTTCTGAACAATATACGTACACTTAAAAAGAAAACTTCTATAAAGCTAACACGAATAAGATTACTTTTTAAAAACTAATTTATCTGCTACACACATGTTTTTTTAACAGGCATTTAAATGAAATAGTATTTTTGCTCTCTTATTTCTAATGGTATCTCCTTATAATATAACTGTACAGCTCGGTGCATCAATGAGTTCTGTGTATTTGTTTTCCTACGAAATGGTAGTCATAAAGTGCCAATTTAATCAATAATTGATACTTTTACTACAATATTTTCAGTTTGTCCAAATTTTTGAAGACAAAAGACTGAATTTCACCCCCTAGGGAGTCATTAAGATAAACAAATTACAACAGAGATGGAGAACATTTTAGAGAAGGAAATATGGAAGTCTAGACATTAACAGGCTTTATGACCTGTCGTTGGCTGGTTTAAGTGACCACTTTACACACTGTAACATTCACAATTTTGCCTATATTTGAACAACCATATTATTACATACAGATGGAAGAATTGAAAAAAATTGGTTTTTCAAACATGGGCAAAATAGTGAATGTTACACGGTGTGTAAAGTGGCCACTTTAACCAGCCAACGACAGGTCATCAGCCCTGCAAATGCTTCCATATTCCTTACTCTATTGTAATTTATTAATATATATATTTTTCTGTACCTTATTATCAGCGACATGGTTTTTTAAAGTTTTGTGAATTTAAAATTACTCCGTCCGTGACGTCTCAAACTCTCAACAATGAGTGTCCTCATTGGTGTATTGGCTCTGTGTATCTCGGTAACCGGAAATGTATCATACACTCTGTAATTAGTTGATTTTGCAGAACCAGTGACGTCGTTCAAAGTAGTTTTGCAAAAGTTTTCAAAAGAAAAATATGTATTTTTGAAAACTTTTACAGTATAATGAAATATTCTTTTTTTTGCTTTATATTATTTACAGCTCAAAAACAATTAATTGCTTTTCTTGATTTTTTTTTAAATTCAATATTTAAAAAATACTTGTACAAATTTTTCCCGTAGAGGAATTGCAAAATAAAACGTTGTTTTTTTTTCAATGCAATACAACAGGTACGTATTTTTTTTACATTAACCAAATAATTACAGTACATGAATAATAAAAGAGGTAATTGAAATACACAAACACCCAAATAACATGAACAAAGGCGACGAGCTTAAATTAAAGTCAACATGGTTCCCAGCACTACATACTACAAAAACTAATAGGGGTGTGCCTACTGCTGACTGCGACACGGTACAAATTACTTTTACTTAAACATTCAGTTTTTCTATAAAACACTCAGTTTACCTTGATGATGGTTCCTGCAGCGGTAGCCGAAGCTTCGGAACAAATCCAACACCACGGTATCACCCAAAAAAAAAACATATTGATAACAGTGACCGTGAAAACCTTCGCACCTATTCTTTGAACGACCTCACTAGTTCGAATGAATCAACTAATGTTAAGAGAGTTGTGAAAGATTTCCTATTTACGGTACGTCAACGGACCAATCGGTAAAACTGACCGAGAAAAAAACAGAAGAGAACTTGAGACGTTACACGCGGAGTAATTTCAGATAAAAAAAAACTTAACTTAAGTTTGTTTAATAGTTTATTAACAATTAGAAAATAAAAAAATAAAAAAAAATTCTCATTATACTATTGAAGTTTGTAAAGAAGTAATAATTTTACACAACCTGACGGGTGATAGCTCTACGCAAAAGTGATCCTCAGGTGTCATTTTTCAAATCAATTACTCCAAAAATACTAATAAACGTCAAAATATGTACCAACAGTAATTAGTGACATCAAATTAATTATTTATTTTTTATTTATAAATCATATAACACAAAGTATTTTACAAGTACAATACGTTGAATTACATTCCCAGGAGTAAGAAGTTAGAGATATTTGAATTATCTTATATTATGGCAAATTTGTACCGTCACAGACCAAAGGGTTAAAAAATAAGAGCACTGAAATGAATTTAAATAGCGTTTTCTTCGTGTTTTTTGAACGGAAAAAATCAATTATGAATATGGAATATAATAAAACGTTTATAGGGACTAATAAAATTTTATAACGTAACCTTCATTGCCACATTGGCATTGCCTTGATTCATATATTCCGCGTTTATTCCTTCGTCTCTATTAAGATGTATGTCTACCTCAACGTCTATGTTTAGCGTTTAGCATGTGACCACTGTCCTTGGGTTTATGCAATACTACCTTATGAGAACAACAGGAAAACCCTTTCAGGGTACGCTTCATAGCTAAGACGGTTCGTGGAATATCCAATAAAATGCCTGTTAATATTATTTAATATATATTTTTGTTTTATGGTGTACCTCGATACATCATAAAATATTTGACTCGATAGTCAAAAGGTATAAACCATGAAAATGACCTATTTTTCCCCAAAATATACAGTGTCTTTGTGATTTTTTAACAATTTTCTTATATAATTAGTTATGTAGAATGCAGGTTTAATGTTTGATTAAGGGAATTAGATGATTGTTTAGAAAAATTGAATTGATAAAAATTTTAGTTGGGTGAGCTTTATTTATTGTGAGAGTAGAAGACAAATATTTGTTCATAAGTCTGCGTTCTTGTTTTTGATTCAATATTTTGTAAATCTAGTTCTCACTTTATCCATTATTATCAGCAATTTGTTTTATTGTATTTAGTTCTTTTTTTAAATTAGCATTATCTAATGAAACGTTAATTAACCTATTTATCATTGAATGGAATGCGGAATGTTTATGGCCAATTGGATGATTTGAGGAATTATGAATAATTGTGTCTGTATATGTTGGTTTACGGTAGATATCAAATTATTATATATTTTTTTTTAATTTCAAAGACAAGTCAAGAAAGTTTAATAATAATAGATACAATGAGAACTTGAATATAATATATTAAAACAAAAACGCAAACGTAAAAATATTTTTTTTTGTGAAACCGGTAGACACAAAGTTAATCCTTTAAATATTTAAAATATTTTTTATTATTTTTTTTAACAATTATTTTAATTATTATTTAATTTGTTTTTGTATTTAGAGATTTATTGTTTAAGGTATATAGATACCTAAATTATACAAAGTAAATATTATATCCCTCAACACGAGTTGTGCCCAGTAAAGCGTTTGTATAAAAGTAAAAACGTTTTTTTAAAAATTATGATATTTTATAAAGTTTTATAAAACATATAAAAAAGTCATCTTATTGTTTAATGTAATCTCGTTTAAAAATAATTTGTTTGATTTTTTTATAAATGAACTAGCGACGTGTTTTTTTTTCATACAATGTTTTGACTTTTATGATGCGGACTAATTAATGAAAAAAAATGAAAGGATGGCAAAGAAATAGTGAATTATTTATGATGCTTTAATATTCCAAGAGAGATCGACAAACAAAATGGAAAACAATACTTCAAAGTAAACTAAAAAAAACATTACTGTCACCTTTAACATCGGAATCCTATTTCTCTTAAAAGTGTGCTTTGTTTTCTATTCTCCTAAGGGATGAAACTTCTATATTTCCACCCATTCCCCGCGCTACATATCACACTCTCTACTCACCCTGTGACGCATATATGAATATACTGCATAAGTATCATAATAAAATATGCTCTGTCGAACATTTGCACGAAAGACATAAGTCTAAATAGAGCATAAATTTTTCTTATTTTTTTTTATTAAATTTAGAATCATTTTTTTTTATTTTTTTTATTTTTTTATTTTATTTATAAATCATATAACGCAAAGTATTTTACAAAGTATAATACGTTGAATTACATTCCCAGGAGTTACAACAACTCAATTCGGGACATAAATAATATTAGCATTTAGAAAATAACACATATTGAGAACAACAAAGAAACAAAGCAAGTTTAGAACCTTTATAACTAAATATACAACAACAATATATACACCTAAAACCTTTTCTTACACGAAAAGAATAAATATATAAAAAAACGCTTTTAAGAATAAAAAAGTAGTGAATCTACTAAGGGAGATAAGGTCATTAAGATCATATGCCATGCAGATGATGGTGATATAGTGATGATGAGAACATATCCATCTCAGTTAGTAAACATCTGGATGCCTAAGAAATGTCGTATAGTACAATGAACACATGATTATTGGAAACATAATTCGGATATACAAAACGTGTGTCAGACCAAACCATGGTGTATACAACAGAGGCGAGGATAGATAGAGAGAAAATAAAAAATACGAAAAACCAAGGAGAAAAACTTAATAGAAAAACTAAATAGAATAAATCTGTTTTTTTCAACTAATTCTCAAACAATATAAAATATTTTCATAATCTAATCAGTGCATGTTTTTCCTAATCAGTGAATGTGCTTATGAAAAGGCATGTCGTGTTGGTTTTATATTTTTATGCAACAACTACGATGAAAATGTATAGTGAGTTTTGCATATTTGTTTAATTTGTGTCCAGGCAAAAAGACGGATGCGTCTCTAAACCGGTAGACAAAGAAAAGTCGGTAAGTGGTTATGTACAAATATTTGATAATATTTAGTTAAATGTTTGACCACAATGTTTATGCTTTATACATTAGTAATATAATAATATCCATTTGGAATACAAGTATAGTAGCATATTAGATAAAATCATCCATTTTATATCTCGTGTATTAAGTAATCATTATGTATGAGCTTTTAAATTTTGATTTTTAATATTCCTACGACATACTTCTTCATTGTTTTTTTTTTAAAACCCAAATATTTCAATTTTAGGGGCTATTTCTGAGTTGCAAATAATTAACTATTAGAAAATGGGGATCAAGTTGAGGTAGAGTGGAGTTCTAACCTTGAATTTCTGATCTGCGATTCCGCAACACTAGCCAGAGACCACAATCTGATTCTTCAATAATTTCCAATAAACTTTCGTAATTTCGTAGTGTAATGGCTAAGATATTTGACTAACCGATGTTTAACTGACGACAGGTCATTAGCCCTGTAGATGCCTAGACTTCTTTACTCCCTTCTCTAAACGTCCTTCATCTCTGTTGCAATGTGTTAATATATACAGTTCCCTAGGGGGGTTGAATCCAGTTATTGGTTATAAAAATTTGGACAAACTCAAAACATTGTTAATGATTCCACCTGGTCCTAGGAAAAATATAAAATATTTTCAGGCGTTGCCTAGTTTGTGGGTGTAATAATGCAATCAGTTAAATCTCACCCACATCAAAAAAGGTTTCAGCTCTTTAACTTCACGAACATCAACGGATGGAAGAATTAAAGGAATATCTTCGAAGGAGTATACATAGGAAATCTTCGAAGAATACAGATTACCTATAATGACAGTTTTAGTGACATCGACATATTACATTTTAAATACCATATTTTTATCAGATCTGTTAAAGACATTTTATATTTTTCTCCTGCTTGACTTTTAACTTTTAATACAATTTTTAATTTTACCTTTCAATTTTACTTTTTATTTTTAATTAAAACTTTTAACATAATTTTAACTTTAATTTTAAATTTTAATTTTAATATAACCTTTTAATTTTGATTTTAATTTTAACTTTTGATTTCAACTCTTAATTTATACTTATTCATATAAACATCTACTACCTGCATCTAATAAATTATTGTTGGTTGTGAATTTTTACAAATAAATTTAAATGTTCATGGAAGCAGAGAGAGACAGAGAGGAAAGTAGAGTTGGAGCTATACAATGTATTCTCCCTTTTATGTACTTTTTATTTAATATTCATATTTTCACTTTTTTAGAATGTAATTATTTTCCCTCTCTTCCTGCATTCATAATAAACAAGTGTGAAATCTGTAATTGGTCTTACTTTTTAAAATTGTTCTTGTGTACCTTGTTTTATACAAAGTCTGTATGATTTCCTAAATAAATAAATAAATAAATATTTATGTTCAAATATAGGCAGAATGATAAATGTTACACAGTATGTAAAGTGGCACCATAATCAAGTCATTGACAGGCCTTGTATATGAGATTAGATTTATATATTCCCTTCTCTGAAACGTTCTCCATCTCTTTTGTAGTATGTCAATATAATACATATAATTGTAAAACTCGAAGGTTTTTTTTCAATTTGTACTATTTTGTTATTCTTTAAAAAAAAATGTTAACATTTTCAAACTTATGATGTTCTTGTAGTGCGTTTATACAATATAATATAAGCGTGTGGTAAATGGCACTCAGAGATAATTTAATAAGGCTATGAGACGTCTTTATTGATATTGATGGAGATAATTAAAGCTAACTTACTGAAAATAACCATCACGGGTAGTCAAGGTAATTTTTTCAGTGTCCGGTGATATGAAGAATACAATTCAGTGTGTGAAGAAAAACAGGACTATTGTAGAATGTTTTCGACCCAACAGCTATTCTAAGGTAAAAATCGTGGGAAAAAAAGGAAGAAAATTAATCCACCCCGTAGTGTACTAGTTAGTGCATTTGCTACTACGACTTTGGTCATGGGTTGATTCTCGCCAAGGTCAACTTGAAATACCTTTTTAAAATGTTGAATTTCACTGTAATGATTCTAAATACAACTTGTTGGTTCGAAGCAAGCTCGAGAGTGCTTAAGTGCTTAAGTGAAGTTGGAAAGGGTTCAGAAAAAAATTCTTATGTATCTTTACGTAAGGCAGTAGAGCAGTTATCTTTGGCTCAATCACACCACATTCCTCTTGTGTGTGGCTGGGAATCAACAGTTTGTAACTTGAAATAGGGTTGTGGTCCCGTGGCTAGTGTTTTGGACTCACAAATCAAAAGTCCGTCGTCTGAATTCCACTCTACCCCTACTACATTTCCATTTTCTGATAGCTTGTTATTTACAAATTGTTAAAAACTGCTCTCAAAATTAAATGTATAATGTTTGGGTTAATCATAAGAATGCAAAAATATTTTTTTTTAAATATTAATAAATACTTTTAAAAAATTGAAAACAATTTTTTTGACTGATAAGACGTTAAATTAAGAATTCGGTCATTTTGTAGAACACCATTTTTATATTCTGGATATTTTAGACCATCATACTGTTTTACCTCCAAACTTCTAGAACCAACCACTGGTCATGCAGATAGAAGGAGCAATCAAGCAACTATACATGATTACTCTGGAGATCTACATCTTTCACACCAGAAAAACTATGTTAAACAAGCATATATTCTTGTTTTGGAAAGTAGGAGAGCATTTATAATATCGGACTATTGCTTTTGCTCAAGGGTTCTTGGCTTTATTTATTTATTTTATTTTTATTTATTTATTTATACACACATTTTATATTTAACAAAATGGCACAAAAATACTCCGACAATTTTTTCTTGTACTGGGAGTAGGCTCAGTTTATGAAGGGTCTGCATGCCAGAAATATAAGTATGCCTAAAGTTGCAATCGGTTCCTAAATGAGCAAATGCCTGTTCTAAAAAACCGATTTGTTGGGGCAAATATGGTTATCGAATATGTTTTTCATAAATGAAAATAATTTTTAAAAAATAAAAAAAACAATAAGAGCCCAAAAGAGAAAAAAAAAATATAAACATTTTAAGTCAATATAAAATAAATTTTAAACATTTTAATAGGCTTTATATATTATCTTTATTTATTGCCTTAATTTTTTTTGTTAAATGTGACATGTTGTTTTGGTGAAATCTTTTTTTTTTATCGTCACTGGTCTGTTGAATCCGAAGACTAATTGAAGTAATGAGAAACTTCAGTCTTACGGGAAATTGGATACGAAAAATGTTTTCTTGCGCGCGGTAAAAACAAGCACTGAAATTCTTTGTTGGAGTTCAGATGTTGTACCTAACAGGTGCAGATAGAAAAATAATTATTACACTCCCAATTATTAACAACATCGTTGATGATAAGGTTACGAAGGGATTCCTGGCCAAATTTAGCTTTTCGATACAACGATAAATTCAACAAGTCGACATTATTTCATAAATATATCTTCTGTTCAAGACCGTCGAAATAAATCCGTCCTATTTAAAATTTTCAACTCACTTCTTGATGCGCCTGAACTACTGAGCTCAATAAAATTAAATATCCTAACTAGAAACCTCAGACAAAACTCACTCTTTCATACCGATAACCATAGAACTAACTATGGTTTTCATTCCCCTGTGCCCAGAATTTTTAGGTCTGCCAACGAACATACCAGTTTTGATTTCTTTGATAAAAAATTGTCTTCTTTCAAACGATCACTGAATCGAATTCAATTATATACACCTCTCTCCCGCTTCCACTCCCACAAAGTCTGCTATATACCATTGAGTCTTTCTACTTTTTTATAATAATTTTCTATGTATAAATGTGTCCATAAAAATGCCCATTTGGCTTATGTATAAATAAATAAATAATCGCCATTTATAAACCAAATGCAGTGAGTTTTGATAATCTGTTACACGAAGTAAAAATGATCAGTCCTACACTTCAGGTGCCAGTCCAGGAACAATGAAATGTAACCGGTTAAAACACCTTTAAAATCAATCTCAACAACGAAGCTGTCTTATCTTCGCTCGATTGCCGTATACTGAATTTTTACCTGAGAACGACCATCGAGTCGAAAACACTCGTCCAGGGTTTTGGTTTTATTTCACAGACATAACTCTATTCTTCATATGCCTCTACACCGAGATTCAAATCAACAACTGAACGTAGTCATGCAGAAAGCAGCAAAAGAGATATTGGTGTTATCGGGTGCAGTAAGATCAATAAGTTATATTTTCTGCTAAAAACAGCCAGGCCACTTTCATGTACAAAACTGTAATAATCACTAACTAAAAATAGTGTCTATCCCAAAAACGGCATTTCTAGATTTGCAAAAAACACCAACAGCTTTAGAAAAATCTTACGGTTCTTTAAAACTACATCTGTAACTGCACAAATACGAAATAAGAAACTTGTTTAAAATACCATTTGTCAAAGTCAAAAACCTTCCAACTTTTGTGTGGTTTTGATTATTAACTCTTTTTACAAACGTTCTATCAAAGGTGAAGAAAACTTGTTTCTTATTTTTTTATATATTTAGGAAAAACAAGAGTTGTTATATAAGAATATAAAATATAAATAATAATACAAACATCCAGTTGGAGTTTTTCTCAAATTTATTATATTTCTGTAAAAACCATAATCCGAAAACCCTTTTCCCTGATTTTTTATAAACAAAACATTCATGTTAATTAATTTTTCACACAACCTTTGACGTAGTGTGTGACAAATCTCCCTCAAGTTACTGTGTAGCAGTCTGAGGTTACCCTAGGTAATCTGAGGTTAAGAAATGATCGCTTGTTAATCACTGCCTCTTTTCATCTTATTAAAATTATGTGTATGTCTTGCTTAGTGATCTAATTAGATTTCATATTTTTTCTAAAATTAATATTTTCTCTATTCGTCTCAGGGTTTTCGATATTTTTTCATATTCAGAGATTCTGATAAACGGAATATTTTATCCAAAATTATCTAAAATGCCTTCATATGCGATCTCTTTTTTCCGAATGGTTAATTTTTAATTATAATAATAAAAATACGTTTATAGTTTATTCCTCTTTTATTTATTTTTTTACCAGAGACCGGCTTTTGTCGTGACCGACATAGTCATACTGCTACGGCGGTTACGATGAAACCCGGTCACTGGTAAAAATTATTTTAAAAAATAAAACAAAACTTAATACGTTTTTTAATTATAATAATAAAAATGCAGTTCCATCAAAAAATGACAGTGGAAAAACTCAATCAACTGTTTAGGTTTACTTAAAGATTACGAAAAAATGTGATAATATTATTAATACTAGCTAACAAATTATTATAATTAACATCACAGGAGCGGGAGGGTTAAAATTTTCTAAAAAGTTTGTTTTAAAAAAATGGCAATAAAATGACAAAGTAAAAACTTTGAGTAGTAAAAAAATGTTACCATTTTGTCAGCTTGTTCCCTTTACCTACAATGGACTCAATTGGAGTGAAAGTTACGTACAGTTCTTACATTATTATTAAAACGGAATTTTGTATTACTTACTTTTACATTTTTAAATATATCTATCGTTGAGAGTTTAAAAAAAATAATGTTTTACAGCATCTCTACGCCAATGCGTTTTGTACAGGAAGAACCATGAAACATATAAATGCTCTTTGTCTCTGAATCAGATTACTGAAAAACCTTTTGATGTATGATCTTCTGGATCCTGTACTCTCCTGCAGTCTCCGGTTCCCCTCTCTCTACCTGGAGACTGATAGTACATAGAGCCTTTATTCCTTTCTCTGACCCCGAGATTGGTCCGAAACAAAGGGGGAAAAAACAAACAACGTGAATCAAGTTGCAGCAAGCAAAAAGAGGCTCTATTCACGATAAGGGTTGAGTGGAACAGATTAAAATAATGATCATTCTTGACCAGAAGAAAAGTCAGAACCTTTTTAAGGAACCAAAATATTTAGCATAATCATTCATTTTAGGGTAATGATTACAATAGCTAACCAGATGACGTTTTAGATAAAGCAGGTATTTAAATCATCAATTTTTATACTAACATTTATTGGTTGAACGCTATTATTATACTAAATAAATAAATGACGAAATTCCATTTTTACTAAATTTATCATCATCATTCCCTTTCCGTGCCTAATGGTGCATAGGACACTTCATCGGTATACCAATTGCAGTGTATCTTGATCATTTTTGTAACATGAAAATTAGGCGATCTGTTTTATGCTTCAGATACCAGTCTAGGGACTATGAAATATTCGAATGTATAAACACCCTTTATTATTTACTATTTATTTATTTATTTATTTATTTATTTATTTTACAGAAACAAACAGTCAACAATGATATAATAACATAAAAAAGATACGGTTTAAGGACAGACCAGCGAAGTCTCTAAATAAAAATCATACAAATTAAATTGTGGTACAACAAAAGGGTGAGTTTATGTGTATTTGTATGAGAATAAGTGTATAGGTGTATTTTTGTGTATGTGGGAGTAAGTGTTCACGTGTGTGTAATTGTGAGCATCATTAAATAGCAAGTGGGATCGTATCGCAGCCAGAATAAATGAGTCTTAATTTATTTTTAAACTAATTAAGGGGTGTGTTAAATATATCAATAGATGAAAAAAAAGCATTATAGAGTAAGAACGATAGAGAAAAGAGTGTTGTGCATAGTTAGTGCTACAAACCGGCAGATGGAATAAATACTTATTTCTTGTCACGCGAAAGGGGATATTAAGATTAATTTTGGAGAGTAGGTTAAAAGAGTCTTCTTTATTATTTAAAAGTATACATAAATAGCATAATTCAAATAAAGTGCGTCTATTATTAAGGGTAAAAAATCTATTTTGTTTAGCAGATTGGCTGTGAGTGCAAAGTTTATTATTGTTTTTATAATCTAGGTATTTAAAAAAATATATTTACTAAAAATAATATAAATATATATTTTCTATACTTAAAAATAATATTTCGTATCAACCATGTCGGGAGTCGAACCCGAGACCACTTGTATGGTAATCAAATGTGTTGACTATTACACCACGAGGCTGACTGTACTAAATTACATAAGGAATCATTTTTCCCCTGTGACTGGGTTTTACTGTAACCGGCATTGACCGAAAGTCTAAAATATGTATTTATCGGTTAATTATTGTTATTAATCCACTCCTCCAACTAACTACAAATTATTGTTAAATGAACGATTAGAATTTTTCAATTGAAATGATGTATTTTTTTATTAAAAATAGCCTGATCGATTGCCGGTCTTCCAATTATAGCCATTAAAAAAATATTTTTTCTGTTCACAAATCCAAAATCCTACTAAAACAGCAAAATGAACCAACCATAGATAAAGTAGGTCAATTTTAGAATTTCAAAGAATTGATTTCAATATATTTTTTTATAATTTTTGACACACCTTACCGCTCACTCATTTGCAAATAATGTTGATATTTGTTACTATGGTTCATTATTTTATTCGACTACTTTTTAAATTTTGTAATTAAAAATAAAAAGGCCTCAGACATTTTTCAGCTCTCTGGCTATCCCTATACAATAACGTCGATCGGTCGCTCCGCTGCGACGTGAGAGAAACACAAACAAATAGCAAACACATTCATAATACAAGTATGGATATGTACAATAAGGATACATTAAAAGGTTAGGCGATGTCTGGGAATTTCGATGAATAAGTATTTGAACATTGTTTTCTCTAACTTACTCGCAAATGCCTTCCCGATACCGTGCAAAAAAATCTGCACTTTGGACTGATATTATAGTACAATCGACCAAATCAACGTTTTGCTGTCTCGTTTTCCGCACCCGGAAAAATTATCAAAATGAAATTTTCTGTATCGCTACATTTTCTTTTAAAAAAAATATTTATCAAATGTATATACCGTTTATCCGAAAAGAGCTGATAAAATTGGACGCTTTTTTTGGTTTTCGGATGGTCTTAGCTCCCATACAAAACAATTTAAAAAAAATTCAAAACAATAAAGACACGGCAACGGTAAATATATGATATAATACGCAAAAAAATCACTACCCTACTGACATAATCCAGGTAGAAAATACGAGAATATGTTAGTATGAAAGACTGACTTTTCTCTTAAGAGGACAGGTTGTTTAAATCTAACCTCAGGTTAATACATATATTAAAGTATGTGTTAACACTTAAAAAATAAATAAAACTTTTCTGTTCAAGATGCTAGACTTTGGAATGAGCTACCGCTTCCTTTAAAAAATGTACCTTCTCTAGCCACCTTGAAGAAACGCCTGAAACATTACTATATATTATTTGAGTTTGTCCAAATGTTCATAGACAAAAGACTGGATTTCACTCCCTCGGGGGTCATTAAGATTAACAAATTACAACAGGGATGGAGAATACCTTAATTAAGGGAATATGGAAGTCAAGGCATTTACAGGGCTTATGACCTGTCATTGGCTGGTTTAAGTGGCCACTTTGCACACTGTGTAACATTCACCATTTTGCCTATGTTTGAACATCCATATTTCTTCAATTCTTCCATCTTAGTATGTGAAACAATTCAGTCAGATGAATCTCTTCACAACAATAAAGGTTTCAGCTCTTTAACTTCACTAAAATCAACAGATGGAAGAATTGAAGAAATATGGATGTTCAAACATAGGCAAAATGGTTAATGTTACACAGTGTGTAAAGTGGCCACTTCAACCAGCCAACGACAGGTCATAAGCCCTGTAAATGCCTTGACTTCCATATTCCCTTATTTAAGGTATTCTCCATCCCTGTTGTAATTTGTTAATATTACTATATATCCTTAGAATCCTGAATCCTGACCTCCCTGTATTTCATTGTTTATTAGAATACATATTTTTATCCTTTTTTCACCCTTGGTTCCTCTTTTTCTCTCCTTTTATATTAATTATCTGATTTCACATTCATCATCCTTCAATATACCATATTATAATCTAATATCTTCTATTAATGCCTTGCCGGGTCCCCTCGACGTTGGCGATCACTACAGCGAAAGCATATGTATCTGTCCTGCGCTAATTTTACATTTCGTAGCCAGGACGACTGCTTATTGATGTATTCGCCGTAATGATATCTGGGAAAAGATGACCAGAGTGGTTTCCCGTTGCCTTCTCTGGTGGATTTTCTGTCGGGGTTACCTTCTCTTCGCTGGTTGGTTTTGGTTTTGGTTTTGAGGCACCTAAAACTCTCTTTTCATTCACTCGTTATCTGCTGTGATCACACAGTTAACCCTAACGAGTTGGACTAGTCAGAAGTGTTGCCGGTGGAATGCAACTGGGCGTTCGCAGCATTTTATAAAATCACACCCACCAGCAAGATGTGACTCACTGCGACCCTACTGACAGTTCGAACTCCAACTAATATACTTTTATTTATTTTGTTAATATGTTCAAGCCTTATCTTGTTATATACTTTTAGCAATAAGTCTGCCAAAGCACACATTTTTCGTACTTGAATATTTGAATAAATAAAATAAAGAAAGATGTAGAGGGTCGGGAGATTCTCAGTTTTTTAAGAGTTGCACGTTTGAAAAAAAAAAAATTAGTAATTAACAACTACAAATTCGTTTTTGAAGTGTATTTTTGTTGAATCACGTAATAAAATAAAATCAAATTCTTATGATTTATTTTCAACTTTGACTCAAATCGCTTCCTTTGTTGTCATGGACATGACATATTACCCAATAACAGTTAAGTTTCAACCATAATTCACGTTCATTGCTCCATAATGCACAGAATATCTCTGTCTAGCGTTATTGGCCGCAAACCACTTCTGTGAACGATTTCTCTACCGCAACATGGCTAAATAGTTACCAGTTATCAGTAACTGGTATCAACAGTCAATACTGAATGGCATACCTCCCATCTCCACTGCATTCCAACCCTCAGGAATGCAGACTAACTACGAACCTCACAATGCCATCTAATGCTGTACATTCTACTCTAAATAATATAAGTGGAATCATAGAATCCTAGCGATTTGAAACATTCGAAGTAACTGATTTAATAAGGGGTTGATTTCAAGCACAACGTATGTAGAAACAGGCCCTCGTACGAGGCTTTCCTGTAATTCGAATTATTTAAAACCAAAAATACGTACGATTTTTGCTCAGAGAAATTTATCTTTCGTGGCCCCATGAGTGTTCTATACTGGATGAACATACTAGTTCTCCAAAACGAAAGACATTTTAAAGGGGAAGTGTACAAGTTTGAATTTCGTCTAAAGGAACTGACTATTGCAGGAGACTGTTGCTAGATATTTCATAGATTTATTTACTATTAAGCGTGTTGTCCAGATATTTATTAAAATATGTGATGTTGTATTATTTTTAATTTTTGGTATTGTTTGATAATATATATGCTTTCACTTTCCATTACGTGGTATCCCAAATCAACACAGGGTTATTAGCCTCGTAGAGTAAGGGATACGATATTATTTATGGTAACCCATGTTTTTGAATAAATAAATTAACAATAATAAGAAATTAAAAAAAGCTTTTAGAACCAATTTTTTTAAGGCATAATTTTTGCTAAAAAGGGAAATGAATTCTTTCTTAGTATGAACTTTTTCAAACCTCAGTGAAATATTCTTGCTAACCATTCAATGCTCAATTTTTTTAATTCTAACTATTATTAAAATATTGGGTCAAATATTGAAACTTTTTTTTCAGCTTTATATGCAGACATTATGCTACGTCGGGTATAAAAGGTTCGAAAATGTGAGAGTATAAAGAAAACAAAAAATAACGTTTTTTTTATAATTAATATTTTAATTTAATTATAATAGATCCGAAAATAAAAAATCACCCTTTAAACATTAGCTAAACTAATTTTTTGAAAGAAAACATAAAACTGACTATTTGTTCCAAGTTTTATCGATCAACTGTATTTAAACTTTAATTTTTCCCTGGTTGCAATTTTTTAATAATATGATAAAGGCTATAATGTATCCAATATAATACTGGTAGTCGCTGAGTGATAAAAATATTTGAGATCACTTTAATACTCCAATTATCAGTATGTAGCAGATCGTCTACATTGAGCAGTTTAAGATAAAACGTTTTAATTGGTAAATGTAAATACAAACATACTGGCTATAATACTAGTGAAGATTCTTATCCTGACGTATGAAATAATGCAAAATAAATACTTTGTTAACGTTATAAATTCAAAATTAAAAAAAAAATAATAAAGTATTAAAAAATACGCCATCACATTTAATAATGAAAACTACTGTGGTGTTTAGATTTTCTGGTAATAAATATAATATTCGTATATTTGATCTGTTGCCGGAGGGATAAAAAATACAGTCTTGACTGTAAATTAAAACTTGAACCTTGAGTGAATGTTTTTGACTCAACTGTTACTCTTACGTAAAAATTCGATGAACGGAAATCGATAGGCGATAAGTCCGCCTAGTAGTACAGTGGATAACAAGTGTATCTACCATTCTTGAGATCCTGTGTTCAATTTCTAGCAGGATCGAGGGGAATTCTTGATTTCAAACATAATTTCCATGTAAAACAGACTCAGATGGGCTGCGATTGGAGTGACAATCCGATGACCTTGCACCACCAGGTGCGAAAAGCGAACCCAAGACCTTATCCATCGTTGGTAAAGGCACTGACTATCAGACAACGAAGCCGACAAATGTTTTGAAAAGAAAATACGAATGCGAAAAAAAATACTGAATCATTAAAAAAAATATTACTCATGCTTTTCTTGTTGTGGCTATTCGAAATCGCAAATGAAAATGTTCACAAATCTATAGTGGAATTCGCAATGCGGTATAAACGCATGTCTGGACGTCTCAGCAGTTGGCGGTTAGCATAGTTAGCGTTGCGACGCCGACGTTTGGCCGACGGCGTCCGTCGCTCAAACCGCAGTAATTAGCTACAACCCTCACAGTGCGATGTTTGCACTCAGTTCATGAACATAACAAAAAGTTCTCTGTCCACAATTTTTCAGATTGCGATGCATATTATATATGTGTAATTGATACTGATAATGAAAAAAATAAATTAGTCCAGTTCATTAGTCAGAAAACTGAATTGAACCTAATTTAACAGGTTAATTTTTCTCTGTACTGATGCACTTCTAAGACGACTACAAAATAATAAAAAAAATGTTATAACGAAAAACCTGTATTGAACTAGATAGTAATATTACTTGGGCCACTTAAAAAATATTCCAATCTCCCAATCAATGAAGCAAACATATTGACAATGTATGCAATCACAAACAGTTGTTTAAAACAATATGTAAAAAATATATACTCATCAAGAATACTTTATTTTATGTTTTCATAAAAAAAAATCTTTCTCATGTTAACAATACGTTGAGTGTGTCCAAATGTTTGTAGATAGGCTGGATTTCCGCCCTAGGGAGTTATTCAGATGTAAATTTGTGGCAACAGAGAGGGAAAACATTTTTGAGACGGGAATATGGAAGTTTAAGCAGTCACAGGGCTTATGACCTGTCATTGGATGGTTAAAACGGGTACTTTACACTACTAACCAACTGGAACTAACGTCCTAAAATCAACTAGTATTATCAGCATAAAAGTACCTATTCGTAATACTCAGCAACTAACGTTATTTTTTAATCTCCTGGCAGTCAATTTTTTTATTTCAACTCACCAACACCAAGACTATACCGGCCAGATAACAAATATGGTCAAATTGATATATGTTTATATAAGTAAAGGTTAAATATTCTAAGCGCTATAAATTTCTCAATATTATTCTTATTTACTTAATTTTACTTTGTTTCTTTATTTGTTTTAAATATCTCTATATACGTTAATGTGTATGTGTATGTTAATATAATTATGTATTTATATATATACTCGTATATGTATGCGTATATACTATGTGTGGGTATGTATGTATAAATTTATACTTGTAAATATATTTAATATCTTACCTACTGTTTACCCATATACTTTTGTAGGTCAATTTTCTTATTTTTACTTATTATTGTTTCCTTTATTCTTATTTTGTTTTCTTTCTATTAACTTCAATAAATTACTTATGTAACACCGCTGCACTTAAATATATTGCTAATAAATGTAAAACCTCATAAGGCATATTAGTAAATAAATATCTAGGTCACCTTAACACTCAAGAAAAAAATATTTGACTTATTTACGAGTAGGTGTATTAGATAATTTTAAATAAAATATTTTAACCATCAGGACCTCTGAAAATGACAAAATATCGAATACCCTTAAATGTATATTACATTAATTTTTGAGAAAGACATGTGATCTAGTAAGATCATTAAGCAGGACACATAGAATTTTAATAAGTTAAAATGAGAGTATGAGTATCTAGAGATTATTTTCTAACCTCACATTACCTTGGTTTAACAAAAGGTAACACTGAATCGAGACAGTTTTTCACGCAGTATGTTAATTAAAACAGTCTCTCTATATTTTTACATTAATTTAAATATTTAAATTTGACATCTAATAACTGATTCTGGATTTCAGATTACCTTTGTCAGTTTACGGTAAGTAAACCGGATATCTTTCACAGTTCTCTTATCATAAATTGATTCATACGAACTAGTGACGTCGTTCAAATCAGTTTGTTTTCATTAAAAAAAAATTTCATACATTTTCAAGAAACTCGCGGTACAATTTAATGCTCTAATTTTTACCGCGCGCAAGAAAATATTTTTTGTATCTAGTTTCCCGTAGGGCTGAAGTTCCTCATTATGGTGTGTACAATACCGACTATTTGTTTAAATGGTGGAGTAAATAACACTAGCAATAATACTTTTGGAAGCCAAACATTTTGACACGAATAATAGTAACGAATGTTTTGGAAAACAAACTGTTTATTAACGTATTTCACCAGTGTGTTTACACCCTCCAAGATACGTAAATGGTTAAGTACAGATGTCTCATACAGTTAGACAGTTGATATACTGGCGTTAATACCCGACAATTGCAGGAAGTCTTCTGTTCCTCGGACAATATTGATCGTATGTACTCGTATACACTTTGTACAGTAACAACTCAAGTCATTTTCACCGAATCAACAGATTATTTCATTAAACAGATAAAATTATAAATTACATATTAGGGTGGGCGATAATTTTTTTTTCGAATTTTAAAATGAAAGGAAGCTTCAAAAGTTGCCTTTTAGATTACTCAGAATGCAAAAAATATTAAAAAAATATTCGATACTACTTTTGGCCTTCAACCAGAGCTTGAAGTTTTCGAAAAAGTCGATTTTTTGGAGTAAACCGGCTGTCATTTCGTATTTAAGTAAGAAAATCAGTCGTATTAAATGTTATAATGTGCATTAAATCTTATTAAATAAGCATTTAAGGGCGTGAATCGCAGTTTGTTTTGTAATAAATGAGTAGCATTGTTTTAATAGGCCATTGTTTTCGTCAATATTAGCCAGGCGCTCGACGGAATTAGTTCCGCGGAGTGTAAACTTTTTCCATTTCAGTAGTTTTAAAGCGCGTTTGAATTTGTAATGTGATTAAGTTATTTCTTTACTAACACAAAATAATTTTATCAATATAGATAATTAACAAAATGTTCAGACAGTGATAAACTTCAAACCTAGGTTGAGGACCAAAAGTAGTATGGAATATTTTTTAAAATAATTTTTACGTTCAATGTGATCCAAAATGCAACTTTTGAGACCCCTTTCACTTTGATGTCTAAAAAAATAAAAAACCTCACACATTATCGGCCCACTCTATTACATATGTATATACGTTTTAAATATTTGAAGCAGTAACTAATAAAATATATAAATAACTGCTTTGATTTTAACAAATATTTTTTTTTCTACCGACCGCAGCGGTTTCAAAGTTAAACACAATTATCTCATTCCCAAGTATCAAACATCAAACCTGCATTTTACACAACTAATAACATAGAAAAGTTGTTCAAAACAGTTGTTTCTCTATAATAATGGACAGAGGATTGAGAAAGTTACACATAACTGAGAATAAAAGCATGCATCCCACCTAGGAATTGCTGTAGCAACTTTTAACATGATGCGTGTTGTCTGTAACTCTAGTCTATACTCGGTCGAAACGAAATTCCGATTATTCAACTCTTGTATAATGCCAGTTTTCCTAAATGGGTGCGAATCTTGGCACCTTACCAAAGCTCAAAACACCAAACTTCTTAGTTTTGAGAGTAAGTGCTTGAGAAGAATATTAGGTGTAAGGTGGTTCGATTTTATAACCAACATTAATGTCCGAGAACGGACGCAGCAGCCTCCTATAACGAGCGTCTTGATAATGCGGCGGTGGACCTGGCTTGGATACGTGCTGCGCATGCCTCAGGAGAACAGAAACCCAAGCTGCCTCTTTTTTAAACCTGTGGGATCACGCCGTTCTGGAAGGCCGTCAATGACGATTTTTAGACTTTATTCGCCGGAATTAAGGAACGCTGGATTGGCATGGGAAGAAGCGAGAATGTTGGCTGGCAATAGGGTCTCCTAGAGGCAACTGATGATGTCCACATGCTCCACTTAGAAGCGGATGTGGAAAAGAAGAAGAAGTTGTTCAAAATCACAAGTCCCATAGTATGATAAATATGGCATATACCAATTAAATTGTAATGATTGCGATTAAATTAATATTGGAAAAATTAAAACACACCCTTTTACATATACGCATGCACACATTTAAAAATGTACCATAATTTAATGTGTATGATTTTTATGTAGAAACTTCACTGGTCTGTTTTTAAACTTTATTGTTGACTGTATGTTTCAGTAAAATTAATAAATAAAAAAAAACACAAAGAAGCAGAGGCAGAGCTGCAGCTCGATGGATCGACCAGGTGAAAACAACCTCACGGGCGACCCTATATGAAACTGTGAAGAGGGCGCAGACAGAGAAGAAGAAGAAAAGAACACTTACGGTGCCTAAATAATAATTTTTTGAATTCACATACCATGTGATAAAAAAAATCATTAATTTTAATAAAGACGCTTTATTAAAAGTTCTTCATGTTGAAAATAACCAATTAAAATTAGACAACTTGGATATCTGAGATATTTAAAAAACAAATCATTATATGAAAAAAATAAAATATCTCCGAAGTAACTATAATTCTTTTAGTCCGCTCCTGTCTAGTTTTAATGATAAAATCCCCCTCACTTAATACCTCCTATCTTTACAAGAACAACACGACAAAAAGTTTCGACTTATATGCTCCAGATGTTTAGATTTAGTATTTCGTAGACACTGTTAACATTGAATATGATAAGATTTATTAGTAAATTATATCTTTTGTTTTTTTGGACTCGTGGTTTAGTGCTCAGCGCGTTCGATTCCTGGCATGGTTGAAATGAAATATTCATGAAAGGTGTTTTTACACAAGAGCATTTCATCGTCCCCGGTACCTGAAGCGTAAGATTGATCATCTTACACTCATGTAACAAAAAAAATCGAGATACAATGCGATTAGTGTACAATTTAGTGCCCTATGCACCATTGGGTGGGAAAAGCGGATGATGATATTTTTTTTATGCTTTTATCGCATTTTTTTTCCAAGAATATTTTACTGTGTACTGTATTACTTTAGTCTTTAGTTATTAATTTTGTATACGTTTATTTGTGTAAATTGTGTAGGTAAATAGTTTAATTTTTAATTTAAAAAAAAACAGAGTCATTGAAAAGATTTTGAGGGGTGGAGACGATGTGTTTGCCTCTGTCGATATATGTTCCTTCCCCCTCATAATTCTGCATTGAGTTTGTATTCTTTGGGAATATTTTTTCCAAATTTCCTCAATTCGCATCTGACAAAGAGTCCTCAAGGACTCTATGACTGTGGGTTTTAGGATCCTCTAAATGTATTCTCAATCCGCCGGATGTTGTATATTTATAATCCGACGCGAAAAAAAATCGCTAATTATTAATGCGATCTCATTTTCAATTACTCACCTTTGCATGGAATGTTAGAAATGAATTTCGATGCGAATATACCGATATTTTAATACGCGAGAACAGCTCTTAATCGCATTACGCGATATTGACGCCTAACAATCACTGTTCCCGCATAATGTGAACGGAAACCTACCTTTATCTACCACCGGTAACCCTACATAGGTGTCCTGTGATTGTACAATGATTATCGATCCACTTAAATCGAATGCAAAGTACTGGCTTAAAGGGCCTTTTCGGCTTTTGAACAAATACGAGCAATAAAATAATTTCTAGTAACCATGAAAATGAGAGTTGACTTTATTTATTTATTATTTATACGGCCTAGGGATATTTATTTATTTTTTTGTGTAAAACAAACAACGGCAATAAAATAATAGTATACAATATATTCAACAATGTTTTTTTATTTTTTTTTTTAAAAAGGAGTTGCTTTATTTCAAAAGAGGATTTTTCTGCAATTAAATTTCTTTAAATGTATCTAAACTGTTGGGATCAGGAGGGATATCCTAATGTAGGCTAATCATGAACTTCTTATCATTTGCTTATGTGTCATTCAACAATGTTTGAGTATGTCCAAATGCTTGCAGACTGGCTGGAATTCCTCCCAAGGGAGTTATTCATATTTAAATTTATTTCAACAGAGAGGAAAAACATTTTTGAGAAGGAAATATGGAAGTCTAGGCATTTACAGGGCTAATGACCGGTCATTGGCTGGTTTAAGTGGCCACTTTAGACACTGTGTAACATTTACCTTTCTGCCCATGTTTGAAGATCCACATTTCCTCAACTCTTCCATCTGCTGACTTTTGTGAAATAAAAGAGCTGAAACCTTTATCACGTGGGTGAGATTCATCCGGCTGAACCAAATCACCTACTAGGCAACGCCTGAAAATAATTTACCAATTTTTACACTTCTTCTTTTACCGGGTAGTTAATTCAACAATGTTTGAGTATGCCCAAAGGCTTGCAGACTGGCGGGATTTCTTTTACTTCACAAAAGTCAACAAATAGAAGAGTTGAGGAAATGTGTATATATTTCTATCTCCATATTTCTATCTCAATTTTTTTCCCTCTCTGTTGAAATAAATTTTAATACAATATATTCGTAATAAGAGATTTATGGAAAGCCGGAAAATCTATACCAAAGAATTCCAAGTTGTGTGACGAATTGACTAATCTACACATTCTGGACATTGGGGCATAAAAACCAAAATTGTTCTCAGAAGATTTGATAAGTAACGGGTTTTGACTTCTAGTGACATAGTTAGGAACATGGAACAAAGAAACAGAGGTGGAAAATCACTTACAGCATTAAGTATTTTGAAAATGCATATTAGGTCAATCTCAGTTCTACGTTTCTACAATGAAGACATATTAATTAACAAAGAATAATAAAAAACACAGATCATTTGTTCTTCCAGAATGCTGGACAAATTTACCGTGTTTGATGCCTGTGGGGAAAAAGATTGGTCTGTTGAACAGCCTACCGAGAGAAGTGGATCATTTCCATGCTGGGATTATCAGTTCTAGACTTTTTTTCTCTTACTTTGTAGCATTATGTGTATTAGTGACTTATTCGTCATTATTTCCTATATTTTAAATAATATATTTTGCTTTTTTATCATGTTTTTGTAGATACTTAATTATTTAATATATGTACAATGTAGTTGCCAGAAGTGCTTTACTTTACATTTTATTAAATAAATAAAATAAATTAAGAGATTGCTTTATTTTAATAAAGGAATATTTACCCTGTTGCAATCCGAGCAAATATGCCACTTTTTTGGAAAACGGTGTTGGACGGACTCGATATGGTAAATATGAGTCCTATATAATGGAGACCAAACTAGCAACTAGCTCAAACTCAAGGAAATTTAAACTAGCCTTACCCACATCTACACTGATGGCAGCAAACTGAATGGACATGTTGGAGCGGCCTTCGTTGTATACAAAGAACACGAAGAGATAGACCAGTGAAAACTAAAACTTGGAAATGAGTTTTCAGTCTTCTAGGCAGAGCTGATTGGTATTGAAAGTGCAATTTTATAGATACAAAGAAAAATAACTAATCCCGCAATTATCAGAATTCACAGCGATATCATGTCTGGACTGCTCGCGCTCAAATCTGTTTACTCCACGAATGCCATTATAAGTAACATTTAAAAAATTCACTATGCTCACAGCACACGAGGCATATATGTTCGATTCTGCTGGGTTAGAGCTCATGTTGGGGAAACCAGAAATGAGGGAGCAGATGAGCTAGCCAAGGCTGCTACGGTAAAAAAGTAAGGCCGAACTTTGATGAAGTCCCAATAAGCCATGTAAGGTGGTCCCTTTCAAAAGATAAATCAAATGAGTGAAGAAAAAATTATGAAGAAAAGACTGCCAATAAGTGGATCAAGCAACTTTTGAGAAGCACAGACGAGGCCAAAACATTTTGAAAGCATGAAACGCCTACATTTGAATTAACTCAGGCTCTCTCGGGGCATGGATGCATAAGGGAATATTTGCATCGCTTTGGACTGCGAGACGATAGTTGCTGTCCATGTGATGGCATCACTGAGCAGACTGTAGAACATCTTTTTATATACGGTCCAATGTTTGATAGGCCGAGATGGGAGCTTGAATGCAAAGTAAACACTCGGATTGCTGCGACTAATAACCTAACTGAGCTTCTGAACTGTAATAATACACGAAGAGAGACTGTTCAATTCATTTACAAGGACGATCAAGCAGGCTAAGTTATCTAATGGTGGTATCTAGCTCCTTTTGTTTTGTTTGTGTCCAACTTTTACGAGTTTTTTATTTTTTTTATTATTTGTTAATGTAATATTTCTAGAGTTATTTTGTTTATTCTGATTGTGCTTTTATTTTTATTATTCTAAGATGGAAAATGTTGAAATCAACTAAATATAACCTAAAGATAAATATATTTGATAAAACCTTGCATATAACAAAAGCAAGGTACAAATAATTTGCATCTAAAAAAGAAAAAAAAATTGGAGACCAAATTGGAGAAGCATATTTTAGATCAAACTAGTGAACAGTAAAGGGATTTAGAGATTTGATGTTATTTATATTTTTAAAGTCCGTCGTCTTTCTATTAATAAAACTAAGAAGTTTGGGAGATTCGTTGACAATATTATCAATGTGTTAACGACAGGAAAGTTTACTATCTAAAGTTATGCCAAGATAATTTATTGACGAAGCCATTGAAAGGGAATTTTATAGCTTTTTTTCATCGCGAGATAGATATTTTTTTACATTTGTCAATGCTAAATTGAAGACAATTGATTTTACACTAGTAATAAAACAATTAATACTCTTTTGAAAAAAGAAGAGAATTATTGGGAAATTCGATAAATTTAAATATTTTGTTGTCATCAGCAAAAAAAAGAAGCCAGCAAACATGACTGTTTTTCAACAATATTTTGAGTTTGTCCAAATTTTTGTAGACAAGTTTTTTGTGTAAAGTGGCCACTTAAACCAGACGTTGACAGGTCATAAGCTCTGTAGATGCCTAGACTTCTATATTACCTTATCTTAAATGTTCTTCATCTCTGTTGTAATATGTTAACGACTGTTTTTCAAAATGTAAATACGAATTTCCGCTTTCACAGGACGGGGACAGTTTTCTATCCATTTTGCCCGGCTTGCCATTGTCCTTCACATTTTTACCCACCCGGTTCTGTTTCTATTTCACGCAAAGAACTGTATTATTCACCCCCTTGACGCAGTAATATGTAAATAAAATATAAAAAATTAATTAAGATCGTTAACATAAAAAAAAACTAAATACAATGTTTAAAATATAAAGCCTTGTCATTGTGGTATTTTTTGCTTGGTAAAAGATTTTTTTCAGTTCTCTTGGCTTTCTTTTTACATTGGTTTAGATTTATTTTAATTTATTTTTGCATTATATTCATTTTTTTATTTGATTTCATATTTTTTTCATAGTGCATATACTGAGTTTATTCTTATATATAAAAAATAATAATCTTATCAAAACATTTTTTTAAATGCGCATACGTGTTTTAATTTCAATAATTTTGTAAAACACATACTTATGTACCATTTGTTTTAAGAAATGACAAAGATTTTATGTGAGAGTTAAATATATTTTTTATTCAAACTGTGCTTATTTTTTACTAGCAGAAAATAGTTACATGCTGAAAAATTCGGCACTTCGGACCACAAGTAATCGGCCCTCCAGGCCTCGTTTCATCTTTCCCGAGGAGTGAGATGTTTTTTTGGGATGAAAGAGAGCATGCGACATTTGTCAGTTCTCCGACTATCTCTATGCAAAAAAACACGACGATCGGTCACTCAAACGACGCTCGTCACGACGTGAAATAAACACTAACAAACAGACAAAAACAGTTTCACATTTATAATATTAGTATGGAAGTATGAATTGTAAAAAAAAATGACAAAAAGGGGTGAAAAATCCAGAAATAATATTGTAATACATCTAAGGATTAGGTTTTTGACTTTCAAGTTATAAATCGAGATTGATTGTATTTTTCTACTCCGCAATATAACAATTCTTAGACGTTCTCTCTGTAAAAAAATATTACTGTTTTAATTATTTAAATTATTCTTTTCCATTTCCCTGTGTTATGTGTACTCGTCAAAGGAAATTTACGCCGTTAATGTAAAATAAAAAAATGTGGTGTAGATAGAGATTTTATTTATGTTTGTCAAGCGCAAATTCATGCGTTTCTCTGCCCACCCTTGCGGGACAACCGTATCGATATCGGGCAATGTAAGGGATGATAAACCAGGGTTAATCTGACGTGAAGGGCTGTCATTTCCGCGTGAGTAGTTCCGGCCAGGAACTCTCTGAAGCGGTGCATAGGGGTGACTCGTCCCCCGGACCTACATAATATCTGACAGTTTGCACTATTTGGCGGTAATTTACACCACTATTTTATATTAATCGACAATAAACACTGTACTGATCCGATAGAACGACTTACGACGCGACGTGTCCAAGACAAAACGGTACCTCTTTAAATTCGGTTAATCGTCTTCAAGAGTAAGGTTCTGAAATCATAGTTGCCCAATGTCATATCTCTGTGTCCGGGCGAATCAAGAATATAGTTCTGTGTGTGAAATGGAACCAGAATCCTAGACGAGTGAGACTCAATGGCTGCTCTCGGGTAAAAACTCTGAAATAAAAAAACGAGTGGAGATAAGTCCGCTTCGTAGTGCAGTTGGCGCATTTACCTACCATGCTTGAAAGTCCTGGGTTCGATTCCTGGGAAAGTCGACGTGAAATCGCGAAAAAAGAGTGGTTTACATCAAACATGTGAAGTGCTCAACTAATCTTTCCTCAAGCGAGCTGTCCCTGCGTCATTTTAGACCGCCAGCTCCACACAAGCTGTGCCAGCGTCTCACGACCCCCAGGTTCACCAGCCAAGTTCCAGAACTCATCACGCCTTACCATCAGCAGGTTAGTGAAGTTTCGCAACCTTCTTTGTCAAACAATACAGTCCACTTACTAAATTTTCCTCTTCCTAGAACGAGGTATTCTTTACACCTCTTCATCTGAAAATATGCCATGATCGATGACACACACAAAAGCTAAATCATTTTATTAAACGTAAACTGACGACCGATGAAGCAAATAATAATTTTATATTGGATTCAATACATCATATTCTGCAAGTCTAAATACATCACATTAACATCGCATTAACATCGTTCCTACCATGAAGACGTGAAGAACAAAGGAACATGGCCTATAAAGAGACCACAGGACGTTTTAACGCCCAGTTAGACCCAGTCAGCCCGTTAAGTGAGCTCGACGCAATCACTCAATTCCAGAATGTAGTTCAAGTGCAGTCAGTTCAAGTCCTCATCATCGCAACAGTCGCGCGACACAAATCATTATTTATTCACTATGTAATACAGTCGGTCACGTGGTGTAATGGTCAGCGCATTTACCTACTGTGCAAAAGGTTTCGGATTTGATTTCTGACATGGTTGATATGAAATATTATTTGAAATAATGTGTTTTTTTGTTGTTTTTTACAATACACATTAGAGATAAAATAGAGTATTAAAAAAATAAGGGATAATTACATAGCAATGAAATATATATTAATAGTATAAATAGTTAACATAAAATCCCACAAAGGCATGGCCTGTTTGTGGGTTTACAAGAAAATGTTAATGAATTTTTGCTCCTATAATAAATAGACGGTTATAATATTTTTGTGTAACATAAGAAAGAGAAAATAAAATCTTCTGTAAATGACAATATGGTATTTTTAAAATTGTAATTAAAAAAGGAAAAAAAAAATATTCAAAAAAACATAAAAATAATTCTTATTATTAAAGGGTGACAAAATTTATCATAGAATTAAAGAGTATCATATTTTTAGTTTAAATCCACGATAGTGCGTGTTTTTTAAAAGAAGGAAAATTTTGAAAGTTTGAAATCAATGAAATATCATCAGTTAAAAAAGAAATAAAAAGTTTTGGGCCTATAAATATACAGGTCTCTGGGTGAGCTTCGTTTTACAATGTGGTATTTCTAACACACGATTCTTTCTACACCAGAATATTTTATTGTCCCTTTACTGGTACCTGAAGCGTAAGACTTTTATCCATATATAATTAATGTTATAATTATAATCACCTTACCTTCAAGTGACAAAAAAAAATCAAGATATGCTGTGATTGGTGTACCAATGCAGTGCCATATGCACCATTCGGTTCGGAAAGGGAACGATGATGATGAAAAAATACGCATTAAACAGCAAACTCGTATCCTCTGTCAATCAACAATTCACTGTTTTTTAGCAACAATTCACGAACAGTGTATACTTGTAATGCCGTATTTAACAGATTTCATGAACTCGGCAATAGTTATTCCCACGTATCTGATATATTTAGTGTAGGGTATTGTTCCCATGGAACAAACCTTTTCAACTTTTTCTAAGACGGTGAATGGTAATTATATTTATTTATTTATGCATAATATATACGATTTTTTGTTCACTTTTCCCAGCTGTATGAAAAAGTACTTATGATTTTCTTGTTAAAATACTCAAAAATATTTTATTATTTAATTTGTTTTTTACATCTATTCTTGAATTGTTTAAACTTTCTACCGAATATGTTATATAATTTTCAGGTTATTTTTTTTTTATAAATCTTGTATAATTTTTAGATTTAATTTTTCTATAAATCTTTGGTAAAAGGAAATTTAAGATTAAAAAAAAAAAAATAACAAGTCAAATATGTTAGTATTATATTTTTTTGTAAATGGCATATATGCCGTTTACGTTTATAAAATAAAATAAAATAAAAATAAAATAAGTATATTTTGAACTTTAATAAATATGTTTAATTCTTTAAAGACTTTTGTCGAGTCAAACATTTACATTGATTTCTCTCAGTACAGCCAATAATGCATTCAGAGAGTTTGATCAGAATACCGATATTATCTATTGTTGTAGTTTCCGTACTAAAATTTCATGAATTTGTTCAAAAAATGTATGTGTATTTTAAGCTTTAAACTCATATGACTACATGTTTTTATTTTTTACGGTTAATTTTTATATTCGAATCACGGTAATATTAAATGCTCTCATTACTACTCTATCTCCCATCTCTCCCTACATACAAACTCGTACACTGATCCACTTTTCTGTAACACGAACTGTTTGCAGATCTGCCCCAAATCCTGTGGGAAGCTGTCAGAGTGCTAGTGATTGCTGCATTGTGATGATAGCCGGGAGATTAGTCTCGTGACAGGATATTATTTCAAAGTAATCCGCAGGATCTCTCAGTTATTCGAGGAACGGAAATCCTTGTTGAGATTTTATTGACTGCATGCAAAAAATGACTGGCGTAATGTTTTCTCCTTGTTTTTGATCGAGGTTTATTTTTTCACGTATTTGATACCTGCATAGATTTTGAAGCTATACCGGCGTTTGAAAATACTCAATTATTTTTTTAAAACTAAATACATACGTAAGACATGTTTTTTAAAAGAGTCTTTAACACATTTCGGGTCATGTGGTTACAATAGGAGATCCCAGTAAAATGCTCGCACTAGGTTTTCCTGTAATTTTAATAATTGAATTTTGCTCAGAGTAATGTCTCTTTTGTGACTTAAGAGTGTTCAATGTCCTGGATGAACATATTAAGTTCTTCAAGTCTGGATTTTGTGTCAGGGATGATACCATTGCAGGAGACTGCTGCGAGACATTACGTAAATTTTCATATAGTTCTATTTAGCGTGTTGCCCAAATATTAACTAATTTTTGTTTTTTTTTTATGTATTTTATAAATTCTAATATAAATTATCAAGTCCTACTGAAGTGCATAAAATGCAGCTCGTCAGCAGGTGCTAATAGTCAAGTTCTAATACATATACATATTCTTATCTCTTAAATTCTATAAAATATAAAAACTCTTATTTCTATGGAAAAAAATAAAAATATGTATTCCCATGTACACCGAAAATATGTTACACGTAGAAAAATAAAAATTTGTCCAATTAAAAAAGAAAAACACAAAAAAAATCAATATAAAAAAAACACGTTCTAAAAGCCAGATTTTCAGCAGACGTCTTTCTCGGGAGCCTGATAAGTTTTTTTGATTTTTTATATTCAATGGGAGTATATTTACATTATGTATGTTTATGTTATATTTTTTATCTGTAGTATTCTTTAATAATATGTATGCTTCCATTTTCTATTTTGTTGTATCCCAACTCAACACAGGGCTCTTGGACTCATACATAGAGTTAGGAATACATATATATATTTTTGTAAAGTGTATCTTTTAATGAATTAATAAATGAAATAAAATTTTAAAAATAAATTGCTAAATAACACAAAAATAAAACAAAACATAATAGATGAATAGCACGTAATATAATATTAACATGTATTTGTAATGATGATGATATATATACTCATATTAATATATTTATATATTATCATCAAACCCTTATTCACACCTGATGAGCGCATGCGACACTGCATTTGTAAGTGCAGCGAATCTCGATCGTCTGTTTCAAGAAGGCAAGGTGATCAGTTTTACTTTACGCCTCACACACCAGTCCAGGGAAACTGAAATATCGCAATGTCGAATCACCTTATAAACAATTGTTTCATATCTACCCTGTACATAATCGAACCCGGGACCTCAATCACGGTATGTGAACGTGCCAACCACTACACTGCGAGGCAGACTTATATCCACTCAATTTATTTTTTCATGATTTTTACCTTCGATCGAATAGAAAGCGTTCTTACAAATTGGGTATATTTTACATCTAGAACTGTATACTCGTACTTCATTTGTCCGGACACAGTACAAAATAAATACGCAGTTATATTATTTGAATATTATATTTTTCATAACATACTGACTTCCTTTACGTTTTAAAAAAAAAACACGAAAACTCTTATGTCCGATGTAACTAAAGTCAAGTAAAGGAAGATAGTCAAGGAAGCAGGATCACCTGGGATGGGAGAACAAAAAGAGAAGTCGACTGCCGCATACACCAAGCAAGGCTTGCGTGTAACAAAAAATTAAAGATTTTTGAGTCGAATAATATCAATCTAAAACTCCGCATATTGATGTACGGTTGTGAGACATGGTGCCTTACCGAAAAAGATTAAAAAAATACTAGAGGCCTTCGAGATGTGGTGCTACAGAAAAATATTAGGAATTTGCTGGAGAGACCACATCCCTTATGACGAGGTTCTCAACAAAATCGACGAAGGTAGTCACCTAATCAAAACCATCTCAGAGAGGTGAGCCCGATGGGTCGGCCACATTATGCGCCATGAGGGTCTCCTGCACGACATCATAGAGGGAATGGCTGAGGAGACAAATTATAGAGGGCGCCCCCGACGGGAATATTTGGAGCAAGTGTGCCAGGATGCGCCTCATACGCCGAGCTGAAGAAGGCTGCAGAAAATAGAGACCAATGGAGGACAAGATGCAGGACTTTGCTGCAAACCAATCCTCAAGATTGAGACTGCGAAGAAGAAGCTAAAGTCTGTTCATTATTACAAGAATTTCCAAATAAACAAACCACCAGCGTGATACCCGGCGGAGAATAGCCTATTTCACACGAATCATCTTAATCAAAACGGCACGGTATAATTATGGTGGATTGACATTTATAACATTCGTTAGTACCTACCTATTTAAATTTGGTAAAATTATTTTTTTTCTATTAAGCTCCACAGTTTTAGTCAAAATGCCTCAGTTAATACATTATTTTAAAAAAAAATAATATTAGCGTTCTTATAATTTATTTTAATTTGGTGACCATTTTTAACGAGTTGTAAATAACTCACTATTAGAAGACGGAAATCAAATTGGGGTAGAGTGGGGTTCGAACTTCGGACCTCTGATCCGTGAGTCCGCAACACTAGCCACGGAACCACAACCCGATTCAAATAATAAAGTTAAACTTAGCAAAACAGATTTTGATAATAATTTGATCAAAATCATTGTATAAATTTAGCGATTAAAGTAAAGTCAGGTAAAAATCCTACAAAAGAAATTCGACTGGAGACTAGTCTGTCTCACGGTGTACTGGTAATTGCGTTTGCCAGGCATTAAATAAGTAAAAAGTGTAAAACAATCAATATTGATACACCGTATTGTATTTAATCATGCCGTGTAGATTTTTGCCGTGGTATGAAATGGGCCAATCATGCAATATCACGCAGTGGGCTCGTGGTTTGCACGCGCACAGCTGTCTAGTTTCCGTGAATGTACGGTATAATAATTTTCATATATACTTGAGTATGTGATTATATATACCTACAAATGTATTTGAAAGCATACGTATTATGTAATTGAATTATAAAGACTGCCTATGTCAAGGGAGTAATAATTATTCCAATTACTTCCTGGAGCCATTCCATATTCAAATGTGTACAGGAATATTTAAAATTCAAAATTAAGCTCTTGCCAACGGCCAAATGGGTTTTAGCATTGAAACTGAAAGCATGTATTCGTTTACCTCTCGTTTTAAAAATGTACGTTTTTTTTTTATATGTGAATCACCATAAAAAAAAATCCGCAACCCTATAAAATTATTTACTCATTTGATAGACCTCTTTATGATTTTAAGAATTACCAAATTTAATGTGAAATTGAATAGTTGATATTTACATCGGTTAATTTTGCAATTAAGATGTCACCAATTGTTGATGGTGGAATACTTTTTTTGAAGTTTTCCAAAAGAATTAAAAATTGTTTTCAGGCATTGCCTAGTAGTAGGTAAATGGTTCAGCTTGATGAATCTCACTCACATGATAAATGTTTCAGCTCTTTTACTTCACAAAAGGCAACAGATGGAAGAGTTTAGGAAATGATGTTTAAACATAGGCAGATTGGTGAATATTACACAGTGTGCAAAATGGCCACTTAAACCAGTCAATGACATGTCATAAACCCTGTTAATGCCAAGACTTCCTTTGTACCATTCTCAAAAATATTTTTCTTCTCTATTGCAACAAATTTAGATCTAAATAAATTAAAATTAAAATTGTGTTCTCGCACTGTTGATTAATATTTCCCAAGCATAAAACAAATAATATGGTACAATCATATCCACCTAGGTATAGGCTAATGCATATGTAAGATAAATCGTCACTAACATGACTGTTGCATTTCGACTGATGGGGTTTGGAAGGGGGTGAAATGGCAAAAACGACAACCCCTTGACGCGGCAAAGCCCCCGTCATTCCAAAAGAGAGGGCTCGAATCCCATGGAGGATCAAATCCCTTCAAATGAAGACCATCACACACTCCAAATGACTATGGAGTGCACCCTTACGAGAGATATTCTAAATAAAAGTATCTAATGGGTATCATTTGTAACTCGGTACATTTCAGTATATATCCTACTACTGACAAATTATAATCACGGGTAGGTAGGGCAGGATTTCTCTATATGTTAGTTGCTTATTTTTTGCCTTGCTATGTAAAACGATTATATTTACTACAATAAATATGTTCCTTCTAACTACCCTAACTACAGTGTGAGAATCTGGTGGGATAATCGGCTGTGCTTTGTAAAGGACCTCTCCGCATTTGCTTTTACAGAAAACCACAGACAAATCATTTAGGAGAAGCCGGACTATTGACAGACATCAACAGACCTTCTATTTTACTTTAAGAGTGTTCGGCATTTTGTGTCCAAATTTTTTTTTAGGCGGCCTCATCGGATTTTTAATGGAGATCAGCCATCAAATATAAAACACTCGTCTAGCGTTTGGGGTCTATTTCACACACATAACTGTATTCTTCATTCGCTTGAACACAAAATAAATAACTCAGATATTTGTTTATTCATTTATTTACATGTTTTTTAAAAATAATCTCCATGAGTACCTCAGTACCCTTGTAAAAGCATTCATTTAGATTATTAAAAAAATAATCAAAATATATCTAATGTTAGTAAATATGAGTACATAACCAATTACCGACTTTTTTAGTCTACCGGTTTCGAGACGTTCTCGTCTCTTCATCGAGACACTCACCACACCATTATACTTAAATACACCTCCACCTTCACCATCATCGTAGTATATATATTTATTATTTCTAAAAATACATAAATCACATGCAGATTTATAGAGATGCTAACACCACCATGTCATAACATGCACTAAGCCTCATTAAAAAATATTTGATATTAAATTAAAGAATTGCTAGGGAGTTGAGAGATAGGAGGGGTAGAGGTGAGGTTACCCGATTGGTTAATTTTTAATTCAAAATAAGAGCTGTACTGAAAATTTACTTGATTATTTATTAAGGGGAAAAAAATATCTGTTTCTTAAACGATAAACCACGGGAGTCACATTGAACGAAACGTTCAAGGAATAAAATTTTGTGATTGTTCGATTTCCGAAACATCATAACTTTTGAACCATCTGAGACAATTTTAATAGACAACATTTCCTTTGGTCCACTTATGTCTAGTTTTAGAGATTATATCCATATCCCTCAACACTTACCGTCTTTACAAGAACGACATGATAAAAATGCTTGGTTTATTAGATCCATATTTTTTTATTTATATTTATTTGATAATATTTAGTAAACAATGTTAAAATAAAATCGGGAATAATTCATTAGTTAAGTATAACTTCATAAAGAGGCTTATGTAGCTTTAAAAACGGTCTGTAGAAAAAATAGAAAATGGCTGGTTAAAAAGTTGATTTATTTATATTTTATTTTATAGAAAAATAACAAAATTAGTGCTTCAAATATAAAATTTAAAATTATATTTATCAAAACACTGTGTGGATATAAATACAAAATATGACATGTAGCAATTATTTGATATTTGAATAGTATATTACTTTGGTGGGTTGACCGTCTCTAGGCAGTTCTCGGGACCCAAATCAAGTAGCCATTTTTTTTCCAAATAAATGCTATTACAAACATAAGGAAAACAATTCGTTGAAACATTAAAATGACTCTTAAATAAACTAACTTTTTTTATTACTTAACACTAACGAAAAACTAATTAGAAACTAATCAAAGTACGTACTTTCCACTTAAATGGCTTTCTCAATTTTCTGTATTTAGTTAAAATCCCCTGAAAATAATAACTGTTTGTTGAGGATGCTGTGATTAATCACAATCTGTCAAATTCAGTAACACCACCCGCAGACAATGTCTGCTCTCTGTCTCTGTATCCGGTAAAGGAAAACTAATTCAACAACTTATTTATTTATTTATTTAATTACGCATAATGGTAGTAGAACTCCTCACCTTTAACACACTATGTGAAAAGACTCTCTCAAGTCATTGTATGGTAACCTGGGGTTAGTGACAGACCGAAGGTTCGGTTTCCGTTTTGGCCGAAAATTGGCAATCACCTACGGTTGGGATGTGTTGGATTACGTTTGGCTGTACTCAGATGCATCTTATGACTCGTGACTCGGCCGCGTGACTTGTGACCTGTGACCTTAAGTTTGTTCCGTCTTTCGGGCGGTGCTTGATTTTAGTTATCACGTTAAATTAACGCCTTTTGTTTCATTTCGTAGTTTATTTAACATTTATTTTAATGAACTCTTAAGGTTTAACAACCGAAACCTAATTTTGAGCGTATTAAAGTGATTATTTACTTATTTAAATATATTTTGGTTTCAATTTCGGCTGGAAATCTTATTTTGATCAGTCACTACCTGAGGAAAGATTAAGTTAGTCACTCACTTACCTGATGTTAGAAAAACTGATGGCCTTTTTTTACATAATTGAAATTATATCAGGCTACTCGATATTTCATAATTTTTGGAGATCCTAAAAGACAAACTATTTCATTTAAAATTATCTAATCTATCTATATTCTAAAATTTAAAAAAATCGACCACATAACCAAATATCGCTCGTGACTACACTGGCTCAGTATTAGGCATAGAAGAAACACTCATAATCTATTACTTTTTCAGAATATTTTTAATAATCCCACTTCGCCTGTTTATTTGAGAGATCTCTTCCAACCTCTATCACAACACGGACTATCTCTTCGTTCTAGTAACGAGAGAAACCTTTTAATACCGTTTCTTAGCTCTAATTTTTTTGCCTCCCCTTTACAGTAGAAGTTGTTTGACTCATTAAGCTAGATCCGAAAATATTTTTATTTTTTCGCATTAAAAAAAGTGTTTTTTTCTTCTTTAAAACTGAACTTTTCGGCCGTATAAAATTGTAAATTCATTATTTTTTTCATTTATCAATGTAGTTATTTGCAGAAAAATAAATAATTCTATTAAACTTCTAGAATTATTCAATCCAGAACCTGTCGGTAAATATTTTGATAATCCACTAAATATGTTGTTTACAAATCAGTTTTTAACCAAAAAATATATTAGGTAAAAAAAACACTAGTAAATCGGAACAAATGGCCGTAAAATTAACGACAGCATTAACTGGTGCTTGATAAATACGATAATCAAGCTCCACCCCTGCACAATCATTGTCATCGAACTGTGAATTTAAGCCAGCTACAAAAATACACGAGAAAAATAACAACGTGTCCAGGGGTGCATTTTTTAATACATTAGAATATTTTTATGCAAGTACACACTGTTGTATTTTTTAGTTTTCGTCATAATGTATGTTCTTTTTAGATATTATTTGTAAAAATAAATATTATTTTTTTATGGCTAAATTGAATTCTTTGTCTCAATATTAATATACATCTACATAAAAGGTACAAAAAAAATATTATTAAAAAGCATAGGAAGCAAATATAGGTTAAATATAATCCGAAAGTTATTAATCACATGTAAATCCATAACAAAACAAGAAAACATTTTTATTATTATTTTTTTTTTAATTCGTAAAATTATAATTGCATATTGATGGGCGTATTTTTAAACGATTTTTTGTCCGACCAATTAAAAAAAAGGGTATTATTTCCGAACTCCAGTCATCCGGATTGCCAAATATCCCGATCGTTATCAAGAAGTAAATAATACAGGGGAAGTTACACATTTTGATTTCATTGTGCAATTTACTTTCCTGGACATGTTCAAGTAAGTTTTTAATGTGATTCCAATTCGCACTGAGTTTTGTGACAAAAAAATACAAACACACTGAAAAAAATATCCGATGACTAAAAAACTGTTTTTCTACAATAATTTGTAAATATTGGATTTTACTAATTTGCCAGTATTTTTTCGCAAACATCGAAGAATCAAAGAAATATGGAAGTGTTAATAAAAACAGAATATTTAATGATACATGGTCTGTAAAGTAATCATATTAACCAACTACATGCCTTGACTTCTCAACAATGATTTTCCCATCTGTTAAAAGTATTAATAAAAAATGTTTTTATCGAATAGTGATTATTTACATACAAAATTACCAACATAACTGAATATTATAACCTCCTTATCACCCTTTCATCTCCCCTTTACAGGGTTATCTCTTTAACCGCCATAAATATTTTAAATCATACCGTCAACAAAACAAAAGCGATAATGCATTTATTTTACCGTAATAAAAGCATTTAGAATAACGTTCAATAATTTTAACCTCATATTTTTTATTGTTTACGGGTTCGCATAAACATTTCATTCAGTGTTTATTTTACTATTCCAAAGATGTTTCATGTAGATCAAAGAAATAAATACCTAGCTAATTCATTTTAAATTTATAGAATAAATACGGTTCAATTTTCGGTATATATTTAAAAAGTGTTATAACTTTTTTAAGAATGAAGTGTAAAGTTTATAAAACCACAAAAACTTTTCCACTCTGTAACATTTACCATTCTGCCTATGTTTAAGCATCATTTCAACAACCATTTTTGAAAATTTAACCGTAAAGGTTCTCTATCTTCAACAATGTATGTCCAAATGCTTGCAGACTAGCTGGATTTCCCCCCTAGGGAGTTATTCATATTTAAATTTATTTCAACGGAGTAGGAATACGTTTTTTAAAATGTAATATGGAAGTCTAGGCAGGTAAATGCCTAGACTTCCATATTTCCTTGTCAAAAACGTTTTCTCTCTCTGTTAAAATAAACTTTAATGTCTCTATCTTTGCTGAAATATCTACTGAACCTTTCAGGACGTACTACTGCATCGAATAATTCATTTTATTTCAATTAATTTTTACCTTTTCCCTAAAATGGGATTGAGCGGTTTTCTACTTACAACTTTTTTTATGCAACCCGTTTTGCCCATTTTGATAAAAATGTAACAATTCACCTCGTTAATGCAGCGTTTCTCGATGGGTTGTTCCATCAAGGTAACATCATCAGTTTTACGCTTTACGTCCAGGGACAGTGATATTTTTCAGCAATAAACCACATTTTCAACCTAGGCAGGAGTTAAACCCAGGACCTTAAACTTTAAAGCAGTTTCCACTCACTTAAAAGATTACAGAATTTCTTGCCAATTAATGTAAAACTATCATTGGCCCAGAGCTTACTTCTTCCACTCCTTGACTATGCGGATGTATGTTATCCAGATGCTTACTCAGAATTACTTAATTAGTCAAGACGATTGCAAAATGTTTGTTTACGTTATATCTTTGATCTTCGCAAATTCGACTACATAACCGAATATTGCACGGAACTACACTGGCTCAGTATTAGGCATGGAAGAAACATTCACATTTTATCACTTCTTCACAATATTTTTAATTTTTCCTTCTCGCCTGTTTATCTGAGAGAGCTCTTCCAACCTCTATCACAGCATGGACTATCCCTTTGTTCTAGTACCGTGAGAATCCTTTTAAAACACTTTCATTGCTCTAATTTTCTTGCCTCCTCTTTCACGGTAGTAGCTGCTCGAGTGTGAAATAATCTACTCACCAATGTTAGAGGCGCCCGCCCCTTCTTTACTTACATTTAAGACAAGATTGAAAAGTCACTATCTAAATATTTAAGTTGTTCCTTTATCCTTCTTCTTTTTTCTCTTCCCTTTCATCTCTTCTCTTCATAGTATAGTGTTAACTTTTTTGATATATTTTTATTTTGTTAATCTTTGTTTTCAATTTTGTATAAAATTGTAAGATTCAATATGTCTATGTACTTGTAATTTTCTCAAACTAACGGTTTGGGTGGGTAGTAAGAAATTGCCAGTAAGTCAATATGCCCGCCCTTATATGTATATAAATGGTATATGTATATAAAGTGTTAAATAAATCAACATACCTTAAGCATGATTAGTGAACGCGCTAACCGCTATATTACATTTACATCCACCGATGTTTTGGAATCATTAGACGATAGTTATTAATAAGTACTGTTTAATTTTGCAACGCCACAAAATCGCCTCTGAATAGCGTCTGCTTGCGTCACTCAACACAAATTTTCTTATTTTCATTGTAGTATCTCGGCTACGCCAAAAATGTTTTTTTTTATACTGGAATAGATAACGCCTCAGTTATCTCCTGCCGACACGTCTGCTATTGACAAAGCCATTTCAAATGGAGTTGATTCTGAAATATTACAAATGGATAACACGTCGGATATTTACGAATATGACGTTCAAACACGGAAATTTAAGCGCGTTCATTCAAAGTTGACGTTACGTTTTTCAATGCAACTGGCTCTTATTGCACTGTGAGTTTTTTTTTAAGTAGTTAGATGAGCAGGTAAAAAAGTTGTAACGAAATGACAAAGAGTTAACTGGGTACGATTATGTAAAATGGCCGCCCTGCGAAGCTCATTATTCTGTCTAATTCAGTATTCCCGCCCATTTGTAAAACGCACGGCGGGAAAAATGACCGAGTGGCTACGTTCCCTATGGAAATGGACTGGTACTTAGAAAAACTCGAAAGGGAAAGAATATTTACTTTACTTAAATATTGGTGTATCAAAAATAGGTATATCGAACAGGATTAACTGTGAAAAAGGATCTGCATTTTAATATTTTAATACTTTGCATAAAAATTAAGAACAATTTGACCTCAAAAAGTTTAAGTTAGAATTTTGTTGCGATTTTGTCAAAATGTGAAAAAGGAAGTAGATTATTTAAATTTTAATAAAGTATTTATTTTAAGAAAAACGCAATAATTTTTTTAAACTGTCTTTTTTTGCTGCCGTAATATATGGTGACGCGCAACTAAGAAGTGAAGAAATAATTCTTATTTTTATTTTGGCAACTCACTTTAATATTATAGCCATTCCTTTTCAATACGTAAGAGCACATTTTTTTCTGCAAACTGGCAATATTGAACCAAGCAAACAAAACACTACTTCTTAAGTAATTTCCCGTTATTTTCGCGATTATTATGTTTTTCAAGAATTTGGTGGTAAAAATCCATTTATTAGTGTATCATGTACAATATTTTTATTTTAAAAAAAAACAATATTTGCGTTCTTATAATTTACCCGAATATTTCATTTTTGAGGGTGAAACATTTTCAACAAATTGTAAATGAATCACTTTTAAAAAATGGGAATCAAATTGGGGTAGATCGGAATTCGAAACAATATAAATCGCAAATATAAACTTGATAAATTATAATATCGGATTGACTAGATAATGTAAAGAACGAGCGTCAGAATTTTTATGAATTTGGGGTGAATAAAAACGATATGAAGGGTGAACAAAAAGGTAGTATGTGCCTGTCACACATTGTTTTATTCGTGTAAATAAGTGGCAGTTACGTTTGTTTAAAATGCCCATATAGTATTAGAATTAATTTGTAGAAGATACATAGACCCAAACAATGGCAATAGTGACAAGTAAAAATATTTTAACCGTACATCCATTTTTTATTACGATTCTCTATGAGATTATTTTTTTTTTATTACGATATCCGATATGAATAAAACAAACTTATTATTTTTGTATTTTAAAGATGTAAATGACCAAACTTTTAAATTGCAAAAATGACAATTTGTGTGATTTTGTAAAGGACTAGATATGTTTTTTTTCAAATTATTTATGAAATCTTTGCGGTTTTATGATTTACGTAGTTATTAAAATATTTTGGGGCCACTTTCAACGAGCTTTAAATAACTCACTGTTAGTAAATGGGAATCAAGTTGAGGTAAAGTGAGATTCATTCAAGTAGAGGTAAATAGACATCTGATCCGTGAGTTCACGACTAAAAGATGATTTAATTAATGTAATTTTTTTATTTTTTTTAATTTGTCCTTTTTGTGTTATCATATAATTTTATTCTTTCGTTGCTTTTGACCCCTCTAAAGAGTTGAAAAGCTGCAAGTAAATTTTCTAGTAAAACTTTAAGAAAAACTATCGTGAAAGCGGTGCTGAATAAGTCCAACTCCGTCTGAGGGTTTTTAAGTGACAAAATTAAAAATGTGCATAAAAAAAATATTTAGACGTTTGAATGTAAAATTTGTTTCTAGTCACCTCATTTAAAATACATGTACTCCATAATTTTACGCTCTTTGTCCCAATGTAGGCATTATAAAATATTGTATTAACACTTTGTATCCCAGAGCCGTGTAAACCCGTAATTATATAACTATGCGTTGCGTCCCGGTCCCGTGTTTTCACGTGGTTTACCAGCTGTCTAAAAAAGTGCATTTTATTGACATCTAGTGACTTTTATTAGTACTTTTTTACTGCTGGTAAACTACGTGAAAACACGGGACCGGGACACAATGCGCGGTTATTATAATCACGTGTTTACACGGCTTCAGGATACAAAGCACAAAAAAAGGAGTGAGGCCCTGTATATGTGTGAACATTGCAATGCGCAATGTGGCTCTCCATAAAGGCCAATGTTGGCACAACTATCATATGAAAATGACTTATTTCATTGTTCCAAATAAATATGAGAAGTTTCAATTGATTTTACCCAGTATTTTTATAATTTTCACAAAGCATGAAATTTCACAAAAATGGGCCGGGCACAGGGTAAATTCTATTTGTATTCGTCCGGTGTTCAATGCTATTTTTTTTATCAAGAGTTATATCTAAATATTTGATTTTTAGATAGGTACACACATAAATAATTATCAAAAAATATTTTCAAATAGAAACATGAATAAACGATATATTACATTCGATGTTCCAAACGAGACGAAAAGAGACCAAACCACAAAATGTGTTTCACTGATTTAATTCCCTGTGCTTGTTATGAGATTTGAAATGACGGCAATTATATCACTATGAATATTGATGTGGATGTTTTTATTCCGACGCCGCCATTTTCAGTAGACTGCTTGTTGATAATTAAGATTGACAGATTTTAATAGTGATAAATTCGCGTCTAATTGAGGACCACGCCACAGCACTTATTTTTCATTAAGCATAAAAGTTTTCATAATTAATTTAAAAAATATTATTTTCGTTCTAATGATTTACCCAAATACTTTGTTGTGAGGATTTCAGCGAGTTGTGAATAATTAAATATTAGAATATGGGAATCAACCACGGACCTTTAATCCGTGAGTCCGAGACACTAGCCATGGGACCAAACCCGATTCATTTTACTTCAAGTAGAAATAATTATTTTAATTTTAAATGCTTTTTCTGAAAATATTTATAGAAGACAATTATGGACTGCAAGACGCACAAACATCTTCATCATCCATAAGCAATCATTAAGCTAAAGACTCCATGACATCGACATGCAGAAAAATCATTTTATCCTGTTTCTCATATATATCTCGAAACAAAGTTCTTGTAAAAGAATAAAATTGTGAAACACTAAAAACAAAGTATAATTTTCATAATAATTTAAAATGAAGTGTTACGAAGTGAATGCCGATCAATTTATAAAAAGTATAAGTATACTATTAAAGCACGCATAAGAATCTTTAGCAACCTTCAAGAAACGCCTTAAACATTATTTCATATTTAAATTTGTTGCAACAGAGAGGGAAAACATTTTTGAGAAGGGAATATGGGAGTCTAGGCATTTTCAGGGCTTATGACCTGTCATTGGCTGGTTTAAGTGGCCACTATACACACTGTGTAATAAGCCAGTTTACAAGCATTTGGACATACTCGAAACATTGTTGAATTATTTTATATCCTCAGAATCATGAACTACCTGTATTTTACTGTTTTCTTTTAAATATATATTTTTACCCCTTTTCTTTTCTTGGTTCCTATTTCTCTCTTCTTCTAAACTCATTATCTAATTCCTCATCCCTCATCTTGTAATATAAATAACATAATGTACTGTTATACAATTAATATATATAAGCCTTATCTACCAATAAAAAAAACACCTGTTTTATCTTTTTGATATAAGTTTTTGTTTTTTAGTACAAAATTTTGACCGACTCATCTTTTGACCAGTCTGTTTATCGGATGGCTGGAAGATATTGTTTTTTGCAATAAGTCCACCAAAGTAGGTACTTATTATTTGTACTTTAAGGTTAATATAATATCTTTATTTATATATTTATGTAAGTGTGCCCTATTTCAAGATTTTGAATATAAAAAAAACCTTTTCTGCATATTAGACATAGCTGCAAACTTATATTTATTTGGGAAACATTTCTTGTGATCTTTTCAGGTGCGCATCTGAAGAAATGGTCACAGTTTGTGACGAAAGGCTTGTGTTACAGAAGTTATTGGATCGCTTTCTACGCACAAAATGATTAAACTAGTAGATATTTGTTCTTTTTATCAACCTAATCCTTTTAATTCTGAGGATTTTTTTCTTAAAGTTGTAAAAAATTCTACTCGATGCTCGGTAGAACAGAATTAGAAATTTGAACCTGTGATCCGTGGTTATGAGCCACTTCCACTAGACCACAACCCGGTAAAACTATATTTTAATAATATTCAATCATCATTCTATGTCCGCTTCCTAGTTGGAGCATAAAGTGTGCACGAATATCTTCCAAGCATTTTTGTCGGCTGCCAGCTCCGAGGCATCGTTTCCAAGTCAAATTTGCGTCCCGTAGTTCTGACATGAACTGCCGACGAACAGTCGATGCCTTGTAAAGTGGTTCAGAATCTCAGGAGGCATCCACAGTACATGGCTAAGCCAACCGTATCTTTCCGCTTAATGACAATTGTCACTGGAGTTTGCAGCTTCCATTCTTTTATTACTTCATTTCGCACAAAGTCAAACCACCGCACACCAAAGATTCTTCTGTGACACCTATTTTCAAAACTCAGTATATTTCTTTTTTGGGCCCTAATGAGGTGCCACGATTCGCATCTATGGTGGTGTTCCTACTAAACGTCGGGTTATGTCAACTGCCTAGTAGGTTCTACATAAATTGCTAAATATTTATCCGCGTTGATATCGTTCCGTAAAAATCGTCTCGTGAGAACGTTTTTTATTTCACGCTCGTTTTGGATAAATTTTTAGACTAACATGGTATGTGTAATGCACAGATAGAGTAAAAGATTGTACTTACAGTTTTATAATCTTTTATTAATACAAAAGATACAAATATGAACTTAACTAAACTTAATATACTAGAGAATGGAAATACGTAAAATAAAGCAGTTAAGAAAAAGTATGAAATCGTAACAATTAAAATTAACTCAAGTTTTTGTCTAAAGAACGTGTGTCACCAAACACAGCCAAAACGCTTCTATTGGTGTCCGTCGCTCGGACCTGGCGCGCAACGTCACGTGTGACATCTATGGTGTTGCCACACATCTATAGAGGAAAATATGTCTTTTGCAGGCTTTATAAAGAAAGCATTTGGTTTTCATTGAGTAAATATTATGATATTCAATAATAGTGTTCATTGTTAAAGTTTATTATGTATTTTATGAGCAAAACTGTATTGAAGAAAAAATCCCTTGGGCGCTGCAAAGCATAAAAACAAACAAACTCAATTAATTACTTGAATTTTTAAAAACGCTATCATTAACACCTCCGCACTTGTGAAGATAAAATCTTTATTAAACAAATGAGGACATCACAAAACCTCAGTCCCAAGTTTGACGCTTCGCTTCGGCGGAGCGCACGTCAAAAGGAACAAAGCATTCGGGTGGAGCGAAGAAAGAACAAAGAGAAAGAATGAATAGCAGATCCTGAGGGCTGAGGTGTGATAATTACTACAAACCGAGGGTTCTGTGTTCATAAAGGAACACGTGTGAACACCTTTAGTGTGACCGAGTCGCATAATCAGAACTGCATTCAATCCGCACCGGCTTTATTGATTGTCGTGATTTAACCCTGTCAAAACAACGAATGCCATTGATATCAATGTATATTGAATTTATTTCACAAAAAACAATTGTCTTCCTTGTATTTCCAACACTTTTACTCTTAAAATATTTCATTTTGTTCAATTTAATTTTTGTAATTTACATTTGTTTTATTATTTTTTATTATTATTACTATTTTATATTTTTGTTTTATTTTTTTACTCATCATCTTCATCAATCATCTTTCTGCACCGAATGGTGCATAGAGCACTGCAATGGTACACCAACTGCAGCCGTTCTTGATCATTTTTATTTTATAAGGATAAAAAAATCAGTCTTTCGCTTCAGGTACCAGTCCATGAACTTGGAAAAAATCTAGTGTAAAAACTATTAAAAAATAAATATTTCAATTTATGGGTATATTTTGTAATTCAAACTCTTATTTTATATTTTACAATTACTGGTATGCTTTCTTATTTATAATTATCAATATTGTTTTATAATTATTGATTTAAATTATTTATGAATCATTTAATGAAAAAACACATGTAACCAAGAAGGTCCTGCCTAAACACAGGAATTTCCTAGCTAATATTGTGAAATGAATAAATAATAAAATCCAATTACAAAAAAATAGTAAATAGTTTTATAAAAATACTCAAAACATTTCGTATATATCGACAATATTTTGAATTTGTCCGGAAAGGAATGGATTACAGCCCCCGGGGAGTCATTGAGATTAATATATTACTACAGAGACAGAGAACATTTAAGAAAACGGGCATTTACAGTGCGTATGACCTGTCGTTAGCTGGTTTAAGTGGCCACTCAACATGCTGTGTAACATTCACCATTTTGCCTAAGTTTGGACATCCATATTACTTCAATTCCTCTATCTGTTGTTTTTTGTGAAAGTTAAAGAGCTGAAGCGTTCGTTGACGCGGTTGAGATAATTTAGTCAGCAGAACCTAAAAGTGTACGGAACTGAAAATGGCAGCTTTAAAAAGATCTCGGGGTGCGGCTAGGATCACAGACGACACATTCAACAGTATTTTTTTCTTGAGAATTTATTAGAATTCATTTAATAACCCTTACGGATTCATTTTATAAAAATAATATATGATTTTTCCTTCATACTCTGTTTTTAATAATAATGTTTTTTTACATCTTTTGAAAAGTTTGTCTGAGTCTTTAGTTTTGTCTGGTAGTTTATTGTTTAATTTCAGTCCCTGGTTTATTAGTCTCGACTGTCCTTGTCTCGTTTTAGAAGGCTGTATATGATGTTTACCTGATATTTTCGTAATGTGTCTATGTTTACTACAGTTTTTTTCAAGTTTTAGTTCTTCGTCTACAATTACATCAGTGGCTATTTTTAAAATAAATTTTAAGGATTCTAGTTTAAAGAGTTTCGTTATGTTTGAATTCTTAGTTTGTTTAAAGAATTCTTTGGTTGTATTTTATGTATATTTATTAACATTAATATATTATTTTGCTGTCTTTGTTGTCTGCTTATGTCATTTTGATTTCTTGTTCCCCATAGTAATTGTTTATAACATATTTAAGTTGGTGTCCGAAGATCAGACGTTTACCACATGAAAACTGAATGTCTTCTCTACGGATACAAATTGCGGTACCTCACTAGGGCCCAAAACAGTAGGCAATTCAATTTATGAATAGATGTCTTAGAAAAATACTGGGTGTGCTAGACTACGTAAGTAATCTAGAAATCAAACATCGGTCTCTGATGACAATCATAATCAAGCATATATGGTATATGATACACATCATCAACCATACCATGCGATAAGGCTAGCTAGGCCATATTATACGAATGCCTCTCTTAGCCTTGACCAAGCTTGCCTACTTTACTAGGCATCAGGTTGCAGGGGCGAGCGGTGATTTTATTTACAGGTAAGCTACAAAAAAAATCATTTATTTTTACCTACATAGTAGTTACATAATATAATGTAAGTGATATATACTGTATTTTTTTTCTGTGGTTCTGTGTGATCCAACAACTCTCATCTATAAAATCAACTCAAACGACGTAACTTTGTGATATATTATATTGTGTAGCTATATTATCCATTAATTTAACACATAACTTAAATAAAAGTTTATAAAAAATAGCACAATGAATTTAGTCAGTATTAGGTATTCTCATTACAATTGAAATGTCGACTGGCTGATTTGTTCTAGAAATAAATAATTCCAAAAGCGGCCGCTTCGAACGCCACATGTGTTGCGACTCATACTATGTCAAAAGTATCAACTCAAAGAAAAATAGTCCTTAAGAAATAATGTTTGGAATACTGTTTTTCAAATCGAGAATCCTCAAAGAATTTGTGTAATCTGAAAGTTTACTCTAGGAGAAAAATCCCGCCACTGGGTTTAACATGTTTAAAATATAGTACACTTATTGGTATGAAGAAATAATATGTAGTAATCGGCTAGTTTCTTGGCTCATTGCTGGCGCTGAGCGCGCTTCATTGATATTTGGAGAAAAATACAAGATTTATAAGAAATTGTAATTATTTTTTTGTTTTTCTGTAAATAAAGTTACCGTAAAATATTATTATGGATAGTCAAATATTATATAATGGTAAGCTGCGCATAATCGCTTCTATACACGGTTCGCCCTGGTAAGGTTGTCGTGGCCTAAACTACGGGACGCGGACCGTTCTTAGGAAAATACACTGGAGTTGACCGCAGACAGAGGCCTGGAGAGATATCGTGGACAGCATTATGCTCCATCCAGGGGGGGGCAGACATGGATGAATTAAGCAAGTGACATTTTCATAAATAAAATAAAATTATGCATTTTCAAGAATTCTTTCTTAGTATTCAACGGAATTCCAACGTGATCTTACGCTTTAATAAGCAGAAGTAATTTAAATCAGTTAACTGTTATATGTATTAGAGATAATATCTTAAATTCCCTTAACGATCATTTGAACTGACATGTTTTCACCTCGCCTTGTTGGCAAAACTTATATCTATGAAAAAACAAAATAAAAGGGTATCGAATGCCACCGTATCGAAATACAAGTGATGCCTACAAAATAGAACCTCTGATGTAGAAGTATTATATTTCAGAGACAAAAAATCACAAACAAAACCTGTTGCTTTGATTTTGTAAAAACTGAAATCGCCTGGACGCTTAACAGGTATTCCATTATATCAGGTCAATATTTTGTTTCGGGTGTTTAAAGGTTGACTTCACTGTATATATTTTTAAGAAACAGGTATATTTTGCGAGTTGTATTGAGCATTTGAAAGTATTGTTAATACTAAGCGGCTCAACATATCTTTTTTTAAAGGAATAAATCAAATTACTTTGTTTTATGAACTACTAATTTATTATCACAACCGACTAGTTACGGCAACTCACGTTGCCCTTTTCAGGGTCATATAATGACTTATTTATTGTGTATGCAGACAATTGGTAGAATTCCATATTAAATTTGTAATGTATCCAAAATAAAACAAGTTAATTGGATTATAATTCTACTTTATTTTTATAAAATATACAAAGGGTATTTGTGACGAGTTTCGTCTTGTGAAGACATTTTCAAACAAACTAACTTAAACATTTACAAAGTTTCCTTATATACTAAAAATAATTGCTATTTTATGTTGGTGGATTTCTATACAAGCCAAAATAAGTAGAGTAATTAAAAATTAATTAGGGTATACTGAGTGTATTTTAGAGGAATGTTTTGGTTATATTGGAGAAAACCTTCCATTATTTAAAAATATTTGTAAGTATGACTTGAAAATTAATATAATAGTTATGTAAATATTGATTTCATTTATACAGGTTTATTTTTTTTAAATATTGTTAAAACTCTACATTGGTGTTTTATACAGGTTTAATTACATAACTTAGATTTATGTTCCATGTCAATTAAGGTAAAAATACATTCAGATTTTATAAAATTATTTCATTTTAATTTAATTGATTGTTCACAATATACCCTTTGTATATTTTATAAAAATAAAGTAGAATTTTAATCCGATAAACTTGTTTTGTTCTGGATACATTACCTAATTTAATATATAATGACTGTCATATATGGATTCTAGATCTTATACAAAAAGCAGAAGAAGTACATTTTGAAGTAATGTCATAAAGATGGACGGGACTCAACTGAGGGGAGTGTGGATGAATGATAATTTTGAAATAAAGGCCAACTCTAAATAAGACATTATGTATACCAAACGTATCTCCAATATAGCACAAATCATCTTTATAAGGATGAATTGCCTAAAAGTTAAACCAAAAAATAAAATAAACAGTTTAATGTTTCTCATTTATTTAATTTGTTTTAAATACATTCCAGTTTTTAATGTGGTTGTTCTGTGATTTTTTTCTCCTTCTGCATACTTCTTTTTTTTTTCTTAATTAGCTCTAAGCCAGTTTCAATAAAACAACACTAAAAGCCACTGCATGAATCTAAAATTATTACAAAATATATTCAACCACAATACAAAAAGTAAAATAATAATGCAGCAAACTTACAATGCAGTTTTCCACAAAGGAAATGAACATTTGAAAAATTATCATCTGTCATACGCCCATCAGGTTTTATGACTTTAAAAATAATTTCAAAGCGAATCTATGTATCAGGGAAGCATCTTGGCTAAAGAGTAGATGGAAGAAACGAAGCATGAAGCCGTAACCTCCCCCATAGTAAGGAAGAAGTAGCAAGGAGTCATGAAGCGAGGAATTTCTGTATTCACAGTACTCATTTACCAAAAAAATTCCCAGACTTTATTGTATAGATTTAAAGAGGCTGAGTTTTGTATATTGTGGGTAATAACTAAAGTTTCTTATTAACAAATAAGTAACATTCAATAAATGTTAAGATTTTTGTAACGTAATTTAATTATTTATTTATTGGAAAGCCAACAGATAATTCGCACCCCCAGAAGAACACGGTGGAATATATAAATTTGCCATTTTGCAGAAAAACAAAAATGTTTTCTTCTTAAATTTTATTTTTTAAGGAAATACGTTAATTTACGATTATTCGCGTAATTCTATTTTTTTATTAGTATTTACTCATCCGAATACAAAAATATGAAAATAACGCCTTGCCATCATGGACAGGCGCAGTTGGTTAGACAGCCATTTGTAAAACTGGCGTCGCAGGTTCGATTCCCGCCAGTTGCAAGGAAAAAATTCAAGAAAGATTTTTTCTCAATTGGTCAGGGTGTTGTGGTATATTTTTCACAACCTCCTTCCATATCTTCTCTTTTACACCTGCTGTAAAGCCTCTAAATAGAAGCATAGGGGTTATTTCTTTTTTTTAAAAAAAGGTGCGCGAATTATATAACCATAAGATCCATTTTATTAATAAATTTAACACAATCCAACTTTAGCATTCCTCGTAATTACCTACATAAAGTAATGTATGTATATTATAAAGTAAGTAATGCTACAACATTTCTACATTTTATTGTTGATATTAAAATAAATGTATACTTGAATACAGAACGCCAATATCGGTCGCATATTACACATGAAATTAATATAGTAGACGGTAAGGTTTATTATGTCCCCACTTCTGGATCATGCGTATGTATACAAAGAGGTCTTTGTATGAGCTCCGGATTCAAAGCATAACTTTAAAACTTAAGTTACATAAATTTCAAATGTTTGCATAAATATAATTAAATTTACGATAACACGTATTGTGGATTCTAATAAGAAAAGAGTTTTGATGAGGTTTTGAAAAACATTTGAAAATTTTAAATATAGATTTGTTTCGGGCCTGCGCTACTGGAACTGAATCTAAAATTGATGAGTGACGGACAATCGATTATAATATTTTGTATTGTGTGCAAAAAATGACAGAGTAACAGAAACGGAGAAAATTTAAGAAAACTGAATATTCTAGGCATTTACAGTGTGACCTGCCATTGGCTGGTTTAAGTGGCCACATCGTTGTAATATATTATTTACAACGCACTGAATTTCAAAAATAATGTACCCACATAATTATTTATTGAACATTTTTTTCCTTTTTTAGTGCCTACCTACGTAATTATATTACAATAACTTATATTTTAAAAAAAATCATAAATTCAAAATACTTGGTACCTACGCTTCCACTTATTTATTTTATCAATAAGCGCTTTCACCCTATAACAGGCATTTCGGACTGGTACATTATGGTCTCACAATCAGGCTATGTCTGATAAAAATGAAGGAAATTGTTAGATTTTGTCATATCATAACGCCGTTCTTTCAAAACCACACCTCACATTGAAAAAATAGTATATAAACATTCGATAAAAGCAATTATTTTTTATGGTATTTCTAATGAAAAATATTACTAAAAGTTTTATATAACTAAAACATATGTATTTTCCGACCGGCTCGAGGTTCGAACACTGCTCTACACCAATTTAATTTCATTTTTTTAACTCCAATCATTTATACAAAATATAATAAGCAAAAAAGATTGTTTTTTTTAATATAAAACGTAGAGGGGTGTTATAACTTATTTATATGACGTGCACTCGCAAGACCTATTGTAATATAGTTTTAATTTGTATTTAAATAATTGGAAAGCACTTCTTGATTATTTTTTCACTAAAGCGTTGCTTCAATAACCTTTTCAGACCTGAACTAATTCCTTGGGATTTATAAAAACATTTTATTATTATCTGTGTACTAAAGGATTTTTTAAATATTTTTTTTTAAATGTTTTTTGTCGTTTATGCTTTAGGAATTATGTAACGTTCATATTATCTAAACAATGGATCGCAAACTGATAATCAACCGACAAAAACATATTTTAAAATATCTTCGAGTCTTACAATATAAATATTTGTTTAATCAAAGTAATGTGTTGAAAACTTCCCTTGCATATCATTAATAAGAACGAACAAAATTCGCTCCAAAACAAACAAAACATCCTGCTGTCAAAGTTATAAACGAACTTTTCAGTGTAATGCTGATTACCAACGTATACAAAAATAAAAAGATAAACTTGGGAGTTCCAGTAATTAAAAAATAAACTCGCCGCTTTTGAATTTCGGTAGGTACGAGAGTAAAAAAATCTTCAAATTCGTGTTTGTTTTAATGAACACCCGGAATGAAAGGGTTAAAGGGTTTGGTTAGGTATCCAAAATATATTTTTTTTATAAGATTAAATTCTTATAAAATTTTTTTTAAGTGCACAAGAGTGTATAATGTAACGCGTTTCTTCTTGATCGTCTTGTTAAAGAACGTTTGATGATTTTCTTACAAAACGTAATGCATCATATTATACGCTCTTGTATATTGAAAAAAAAAACAGAATTTAATTCAATAAAAGTGTTTTGGATACCTTACCTAATAGTGAGATATTTACAACTGGTTGAAAATGGCCCCTATAATGAAATATGTCTTTTTTTTTTTCTTTTTTTTTATATTTCATTGTTCCTGGACTTGCACCTGAAGGGTTTGACAGATCACCCTACCTTCATGTTAACAGATGATCGAACTATGCTGCATTTGGTTTACTAATGCAGTGCCCTATACACTACTGGGCGTGGAAAGGGAAATGATGAATAATTTACTTTACATAAGCGTTTTCAAATTAATTACTTTATTTTCCATTACCAAATTTAAATATGAAATTCTACCAATTAACTGCCGACACAAAAAAAATGGTTTAAAGGATACCGACATAAAATAAATAACTCGAAATATGATCTTGACTTTTTTGCTGTACGTAAATCTTTTGAAAATTAAAAAATCACTTAAATAGACCAAATCTTGTCACGAGGTTATTACCTTATTTTCCCTTGCTCAAATGTTTCATTCAGTTGTGATTTTTAACACGTAATACCTTATTGTTCAATTATTTTGCACATTTTCTTTTCGTCAAAGGAAAACGGCCCCCGTGTCTTCTGTCAACCTTCGTGACTGTGAATACGGACATTTCCTAAACACGTTTAGCTACTGACACATGACAAACTGTTTATTTTAGGGGCTGCTGCATCCCCCGACCCTAACTGCGTGTATTCGGTTCAAATTGGTTGGATTTTATGATTTGGGAGGACGCACGCTCCAGCGGTTATACGACGACGATTAATACTGGAAACTTTGCTTTAAAATGGAACAAAGATTAATATAAATGAAATATTATCTTAATTACACGCGTAATCAAATACAAATAGAATAACACAAGTAATTAATTAGCAAAACTAAAAATGATTATATTCCACCAAAAAGTATTGAATTATTCTAAATGTGGAAGGTAGAGAAGAACGCTCAAATATAATTTGAAGAAAGATTTTGTAGCAAAGAAAAGACGCAAGGGAATAAAAAGGAAATACTGAACGAAATTAAGAAAACAATGCCATTTGGATATTTTCTACGGGAGAGACCTATAAAATAGTCAGAATCATGTTACAAGGATTTGTATTTATTTATTTAACTTTTCGTACATAATGTTATTGTACATTGGCGGGCTTATTCTTCTTCTAACTTCTTACTTACTTCTTCTAACCAACCAATTAAATAAAAAAAATTTTTTTATGATTCAAGTTACAGAACATATTCAATAGAAAATAACGATTAAAAAGCTAAAAATATATTAAAATAAACGTATTTGTTTATAAATTACCTTAAATCAAAACTATTACTTAATGGGAAAAGGGAAAAAAGAGGAAAAAAGAAAGGAGGAGAGATAAAGGAAGAGAAAAGAGATGTTTCTTCAGACGTGATTTAAACAGAGATAATGTAGTAACATATTTGATGGTGGATGGGAGATGATTCCACAGTTGAGCCGCATGGACACTATATGAGTTAGAGAAGAAAGAGGAATTGTGGATGGTTATTAAGAGAGTGCCTTGAGTATTAGAACAAAGAGGTTAAACCATGAACTGATAAGCGTTTAAATTTTTAACGCAGGTATATAAGAGCGTTAGGACCATGGAGTACATTGAACAGAATTGAGAGGGAGTGATAGTCTCTCCGCTGTCTAATTTTGAGCCATTTCAGTTGCCTACGATAATCAGAAATGTGGTCATATTTCCTAAGACCAAAAATGTACCTTATGCATGTATTCTGAAGTCGTTTAAGTTTATCGAGTTGCTCACAGCTTAAATCAGTCATGGAAACATCAGCGTAATCTAGAATGGGTCCTTTGAAAATTTGCAGTATTCTTAATAATTCAAAAGGCAATAGTCCTAGAAGTTCTTCTATGGAACTTGTAGACTAAATAATTTGAACAAAAAGTGTAACTTGCGCTGAGCCGCACTCGAGTGGCTAAAGAGTCGTATGTGACTCGCGAGCCGCGGTTTGCCGACCAATGGCCTAGATCATGCCATGACTATATCTGATGTACATTTGAATAGATTCTAAGATTGTCAGGTTACGTTAATTTAATGGCCATGGGGGATTTCATAGGCCTGTTGACTGGCTTAAAAAAAAACTCTTTGCCTCTTCAAGTACAGTTTTTTTTTATTTTGAAGAGAAGTACAGTAGAGAAGAAAGAGGAATTGTGGATGGGTATTAAGGATAGGCTGAAGAAAAACAAGTGTAGAAAGAAAACGCACCTCTTGGCTTAAAAACTTTAACGTCGAGCACCTGATGATCTGTAAAGTTAGCAAGCGTGGTTAAGGCTCTCAGAAGGCATCCTCAGTACATAACCTAGCCAACCATTATGCCTCCGCTTGATGATAGTTATTTTATTACTTTATTCCTCACGAAATCAAACCACCGCATACCTAAGATTCTTCGGAGACACCCCTTTCTCACAACCCATTATTTTGATATTTTGAGCTCGGTGAGGTGCCAAAATTCGCATTCGTAGAGGAGAATAGGTGTTATGCAGGCGTTATAAAGGCGGGATTTGTTTTTCTCCGAGTAAATATCTGATCTACAGACAGCCTTCATACTGTTGAATGTGGCGCCTGCTACTCCTAGCCGCACCTCTAGTTATTTTTAAAAGCTGCCATTTTCTGTAACATATACTCCCAGGTATTTGATCGACCCTTTCGATGATTTAGTCTGACAGTCAGAGAGTTTTAAGCATCAAGGCACGAAATGTTACACAGAAGATGAGTTTTCGTAGTATTGATTTTTTAACCCATGCATGCGAAGTGCCTATTTAGCTTATCGACAGTGACCTGAAGACTCTCGACTGAATCGTCAATTGTAACCGCATCATCGACATGCATACATGGTTGCAGTGTTTTTGGAAGATGGAGATAGATATTCCAGGACGTCCTAGTCGTTCACTGCTGATTGTTCGTTGGCCGTTTATGTCAGAACTACGGGACGTGAATGTGACTCGGGAGAACGCACAGGAGCTGGCAGCCAGTAGCGGTGCATAGAAGCTCTTTATGGACACCTTATGCTCCATCTAAGGAGCGACCATGAAATGATGATGATAAAAACATTATTGAGTGGGTAAAATGAAGCTCCGAATCCTGATTCAGCCAAAAATTGCCATGATGATAAAAAGAAGAAGAAACTGAAAAAAAGTTTCACAAAAAAACACATTTTCCAAACTATTTCATGTATATTTAATATATTTATTTACATTTTTTTTCTTTACATTTTATACATTTTTTGTTACATAAATCACTATGTTTAATAAAACAAAAAAATACAACATAGGCATGACCTGTGCGTGAATATACTTAATCTAGAACATATAATGAAATTTATGGTGTAAAAGTAAAATAGAGAAATATAAAATAAAAATGGAAAGTTACATTCAATTTAATATGATATCACATAACAGAATGAGAAATGTAAAATAAAAAGCATATTAAAATTATTGTTACGGTTTTTGTATATGATTTACATTTATTTATTTTTTGATGTTGAAACAGGGCATGAATGTTGTGCAGTAAGTAGTCACCTAAACCAGCCATTGATAATTCATTATCCTGTAAATGCCACGACTTTTTTATGACCTTCCTTTTTTGATAAAATAGTTCTCATCTCTGTTGTTACGAGTTCTTTATGTGGTAAAATCTTGATCTTGTACATAGTCAAAACATTTTTTTTTTTTAAAAGTCATACATTAAAATCCTGAAGAATTTTAACAAAATCAGTATGTATTTTAATGTACAACACTTTTTTGATTTCCCTTTATTAAATTAATTGATTTAATCTGTGATTCAAGAACATTCTTAACGTAAAACTTCACAACTCATTAATGGTATGCCAAGTTATATTAACCCCCTAACCGTATATTTTAATTCGAGTACATCACATTGATACCCATTGTAAGCAGAAGAGATTGTCATATTATAAGTCTCTAATGCTAATGTGATAAAGGGGTAGAGTTGGAAGGATCAAAATTGTATTAGCTAATCTGATTATTTGAATCAAGAACCCAAGCATAAAATAACATTAGCCTTTTTTTCATTATTTTTTTATTTAAAAAATATGCAATAGAGAAATTTATTTTTTTAAAACATTTTTAAAGTAAAAAGGGTCTATGAAATACTATTCAGTAAAAAAATATAATATTTTCTACTTATTAGTGGCATAAAAAATATTTTCAAATTTGTAATGTTGAATTACCGCAAAAACAGTCATTGCATTGGCCATACTCATTTTCAACTTTGTTCCAAACGATTCAATTTTTTTTAGAACATCATCACGAATCATGACGTCACAATTATTAATGCCAAATATGTCGCGTCGTTTCTAGTGACATATTTTTTTTATATTTCCTTTTTTAAAGTGATGTATGAAAATAGTTCTTGACAATATCCATATTGATTTTGAATATACAATTAATGATTCGAAATCCATTTCATATAATTTTATCGGTATTCGTAGTACGTAATATTTCCCTTATGTCTAAAATAAACTAAAAATAAAAAATTTATATATATTACAGAAATCAAGTAAGGCAGTGGAAAATTTTAATTTCTAAATACATTTTAGCCATCCACAATGAAGTCCTGGTACCGACCCATATATATGGTAGCGAAGAATGAAATTTAAAAAACAAGAGTGAAATTAGGCTGAATGCTGTCGAAATGCAATATCTATGTGGTAAAACCATTGTTATATCCCCTGATGTCGCGATTCGTGTATTATGTAAAGCTGAGATAAGTGTAGGTACAACTTCCATAAATTAATTTTACCAGAAACTAGAGCACCGATTAATTTTACCAGAAAACTAGAGCATCGACCGAAGAAGCAACTAAGCGTTTTCTATTTAACCTAATACATTATATTGTGAACGGCCAACATTATTACACATGGGATATCAACTTAATAACGCAATCAGATGACATATCCAGTGAAATGTTTTGAAGGAAATTGAATTCATCCCGCCGTAGAGACATCAAAAACAAATGAACACTACCTTTGAAATGACTACAGGTCGTGTCAAAATCAGTCAATTAAGTGCAGTCAAGTTTGGCAGTGAGTCTTTTTAATTTATCGCCGTTACACTCGCGTTTTATAACCAATTTCTGTGTTTTATTCAAAATGTAATAAATGAGCACTAGAATCCTAACATCCGTTTCATTTGTTGATCTCCAACTGGCAAAGAAGCTCCATCCTCAACAACTAGCAAAATCCTACATAAGCATTGTCAACAAAACCAAGAAAGGAGTTATGCGTTGGTTTTGACGTGTAGAGCAAATAGACGGTGAAAGGAAGACTGAAATGATTTACGATACCAATGTTGATGGATGGGTTGACCGAGAAAGACATTGCATTACCATATCCAACAAATACTTGAAAATGGACATGTCAAAAGTTGGAATAGTCGGCGCGCGTACACACAAACACAGAGTGAAATGCCAATGGGAAAACAGCGCGATGGTTTGTTTGTTTATTTATATAAATAATACTTATATTTCTTTCCTAAATATTGACTCATCCTCCCTAACAGAACTTACGAAACCCCATTCGATAATGCGTAATTTGCAACTCCCCCCAATCTTTCATCTTCCTTATGTATGTACATAAGTATTCTGTATATGGCTTAGCGTTGTGCGTATTTCATCCCCTATAAAACTGGATTCTATTCACGAGAAAAAGATTAAGCACCATTAAATTTTATACATAAACACGAAACTTGTTTTCATTTTTATAAGGGTACTAAATATTACCGTAATATTGAACGTTTCATTTGTATTATTTTAATGAGCGAAAGCAATTATTTCAATATTACAAAAATAGCGAGTGAGCCAGTTATAAACTTGGTTTTGAGGTTAGTCTTTCCAAATTAAAAACTACACAGGAATTTATTTTTTTTACGGGTACCACAACAGTAAAAAAGGCAAAATCATATTTGGGAACTGCAGCACAAATCCCCAAGATCACTTTCCTCATCTCAAGAGAGAACACTTTCCATTCCTCAAAAAAGAACATTATTCCTAAGCAAATCTTTTCCATTCAAGATGCCAGACTTCGAAATGAGTTACCTTTTAATGTATAAAATGCACCTTCCTGGGCCACTTTTAAGGAAAGCCTGAAAAAAAATTGGCTATTCCCAGAACCCTGGCCTAAATTCATTTTTTTTATTCTTTCTTTTTCCTAGATCCTCTTCCTGTCTCCTAACTCCTAACGCCTAACCCCGAACTCTTAAAGTTCCAACTCATTACCTGATCACACATTCCTATTTTTTTTTTTAAATACACAAATTATCAGTGACACAGAGAGCCATGTAAAGGAGAATGCTGGGTATTTTGCTAAGAGACAGAAAAACTAATACATGGATTAAAGAGAGAACAAATGTCACTGATGTGGCCCACAGGGCTGCCAACCAGAAATGAAGCTGAGTTAGTCATACAACTAGAACCATGGACCAAAAAAATCCTGGAATGGCGACCCAAAACGGGTAGAAGAAGTGTCGGTAGGTCTCAGACAAGGTTGTCTGATGACTTAAGGCGAGTTGCAGGAGGTAGTTGGGTGCGGTTGGCTCAGGATAGGGAGATATGGAGACTAAAAAAGGAGGATCGAACCAGAGACGGCTGATGATGATGATGATACGCATATTTGATTTTTTAAATTTAGTGCAAATTCGATCAATGATGTACTACAGCCCTACGGGAAATTGGATGTAATAAATGTTGTCTTGCGCGCGGTAATAATTGGAGCATTTAATTGTACGGAAAAAATTTCCTGAAAATGTATGAAAAAAAATTAACAAAGACGAACTACCTTAACGACGTCACTGGTTCATATGAATTAACCAATCACAAGAGAGTTATGGAAGATTTCCGGTTTGCTAGCCGTCAATGGACCAATGGGCAGAGCTGATCGATAATGAGCGCAAGAGAATCTCTGACGTCACACGTGGAGTTATTTCAGAAGTACAAAACTTTAAAAAATCAAAACGCTGATAATAAAACAATAAAAAAAAAAATGCTTTAATTTATTAGTTTATTAACAAATAAAAAAACCACTGAATTTCCTCATTCTTCTGTTTTTTGGTTGGCTGAAAGATTCTGCTTTTAGTAATAAGTCCTCAAAAGTATTTGAAGATAAAATTATAGAGACATGTTTTATTATTTTTATTTAAAACATTTCACTCTTACCTTTATATGTAGCTTAACACCACTTTTGTTCATCACAAAATAGACCTCTTAAAAGCGTTATACATTCCGCCCCGACTTTTCCTCGGGGGGTAAAAAACCAGTACAAAAAACCTGCCGCGGGATTTTCGCTTACACCGGCGCTTCTCAAAACCAGTTCATAAAAATGCATGCAGGTCTCTGCATTACCGACAGACAGATAAAAACGTCAACCATCTTTTCGGGGCTAATTCACTTTCAAAGCTCCCGTGAATACATGAAATTCCACTATGGCGCGGACGCCATGCACATTTTTAAGGGGGTTGAAAACTTTCTGGAAAATTATTTCAATTTCGCGGGCGACATGCGCGCTTGTCACTCCTCCAAATTAAACGGGAGAGCTAAACTAAAAATTTGAGCGAGTTTTCGTCGGAAAACGTTTACCCTGTGTGATAGGTTTTGAAATATTCCCAATCTTATTTTGTCTCGTTATAAAAGGTTTATTGAATTTTTATTTATTATACTTATTTTAACTGCAGTGAAGTTAATTAAGTGGCAACGATAACGCAAGTCACATTTTACAATTTCGGGGGACAATATAAACAAATCAATGCAAGTTTAAACCGTAATCGGTCGACAGGCCTTGGGTATTACACAATTAAAATCTACAACTTACTTCCACTGTCCATTAAAACAACAAGTAAGTTATGAGGATTTTTTAAACTTATTAAAAAATAGATAACAGAGGTAAGTTTAAGAAGATGTAGATAGGTAAACAAATTTTTAAATATCTGTTCCATTAAAATACTCAAATGAATGTACAGTAGAGTGATGATGTATGAAGTTTTTTATTTTTTTAGACATCAAAGTGAAAGGGGTCTAAAAAGTTGCATTTTGGATCACATTGAACGTAAAAATTATTTAAAAAATATTCAATACTACTTTTGGCTCTCAACCGAGGTTTGAAGTTTATCACTGTCTGAACATTTTGTTAATTATCTATATTGATAAAATTATTTTTTGTTAGTAAAGATATAACTTAATCACATTACAAATTCAAACGAGTTTTAAAACTACCGAAATGCAAAAAGTTTACACTCCGCAGAACTGATTCTGCTGAGCGCCTGGCTAATATTGACGAAAACAATGTCTCATTATACACCATTTCACCCATTTATTACAAAACAAAGTGCAACTCACGCCCTTAGATGCTTATTCAATAAGGTTAATAAATTTAAATGTACTGATTTTCTTTCTTAAGTACGAAATGACAGCCGGTTTACTGCAAAAAATCGACTTTTTTAAAAACTTCAATCTCTTGTTGAGGGCCAAAAGTAGTATCGAATATTTTTTTTTGATATTTTTTGCATTTCGAGTAATCCAAAAGGCAACTTTTTAGACCCCTTTCATTTAAAAATTTGGAAAAATAAATTATCGGCCCAGCCTAATGTACAGTTCTTTTTATTTTTTAAAGGTATATTTTGTAATATTAATATTTTTTTATTTTTTTTTATTGATATATTTCATAAAAGGTACATGTTTTTTTTTTTCATTCTATACATATCTAGTTTTACACATTTAGTAAATGTTATCACTGTAACTCTCCAAAAAAGAGACTAACTCTTGTACTTGGAGAGTGACTTACACTGTTGTAGTAGTTGTTTATTGTTTATTACAAGAGTTTATATAATTTTAAATACGAGTAAATGAGATAAAAATAAAAACATAGGATACATAAAGAAAAAAACATAAAACAATAATAAATTCATACTAATAAAATTTAATGTAGTTTTTACATGTGTTCAAAAAATTTCTTTAGATTTACTTTAAATTTATTTTTATTTTATTTCATTTATTGTGGTTTACAAACATAAAAACCCGTACGACTTTTGCCCAGAGACATCTCTCATTTATCATACTGAGAGTGTTGAATATTTTGAAAGAGCGCATTAAGTTTTCAAGGACAAAAACTATTTTCAAGAAAGTTGACTGGATTTTCCTTAGTGGGAGGGATTTGAGTAGGAAACTCCTTGATGATTATCCGAATGTTTGAGTTTACTGTTTACCATGTTGATGTGATAACATTATTATTTCTATATTTATATATTTTTTTTTTAATTATTTTTTTTGTTTTTGATCTAATATTTGTGGTGATATACTCATGTGTCTGTGTCAACTAATTGCTAGTCCCATCTCAACGCAGGACTTTCAGACCCATGGAGTTAGGACTTATGTCTCAAATAATGTACAATAAACTTACGTATATAAATAAATATATATATATTTATATAAATAAACAATACATATGAAATTCGTATTATAATCACAAAATGTTATTTATTTATTTTGAAGAAACAAACAGTCGACAATGAAATAATAACATTTTTTTAAAATGCGGCTTAAAGATAGACCAGCGAAGTTTCTAAATAAAAATCATACATATTATTAAATAGTGTTACAACAAAAGGTTGTGTTTATGTGTATTTGTATGAGAGTGAGTGTAGATGTGGCTTTATGTGTATTCGTGTGGGAGTAAGTGTTCAGGTGTGTGCATCATTAAATAGTAAATGGGATCGTATCGCAGCCAGAAATAATAAGTCTTAACTTATTTTTAAATAAATTAAGCGGCATATAATATATCAATAGATGAAAATAAAGCATTGTAGTTAGGGCAAGAACGATAGAAGAAAGAGTGTTGTGTATAGTTAGTGCTACAGACTGGCAGATGGAATAAATACTTATTTCTTGTCACACGAAAGGGGACATTAAGATTAATTTTGGAGAGTAGGTTAAAAGAGTTTACCTATGGTAAGATATTGTTTATCAGTTGTAAATATGTATACACAACATGCGCAAATAATAAAAAAAAGTTTACATGTATAATTTTTTCGAAAAATTAACTATCTTGATTAAATTCTATTAATATTGTGAAAGTTGTGAAATTAAGTTATACTAACTGTTTATTGCAATTATTTTATCTAAGTAACATGAGAGATTAGTTGATTCAATACATTGCATTACAGTTCTCCTATAATTATTTTATGTATCGTTAAAGATATTAATATCAGCATTACTCTTTACATAGTTATATAATCTTAACATACGTGATAATGCATTGAATATTAATATTATAAAGGTTCACAGAGAAAAAAACAAAGACAAGTTTATTGTTTGATCTATTTATTTACTTAAATGTACAATACAGCACTGCTGCCAATTACAATGTACATAAATTATATTATTTGGATAAATTAAGATTTTTAAACATGTTTTTGTAGTGATACAATTTTTTTTTTAAAAACGCACAATAGATTATTAAGGTCTGACAAATAGTCCATAAAAACAATAGTTAACATAGGCAAATAAGTCACTAACACAAATTGTGATACATAGTTAAAGAGGAAGAGTCTAAAGCTGGTTATCCCAGCATGGAAAAGATCCACCTCCCTCGATTGGCTGTTCAACAGACCAATCATTCTCTCCACAGGCATCATCAATGGTAATTTTTTTTTGTGCATTCAGGAAGTACAAATGGTCTGTGTTGCCTTGCTTTTTAATAGTTGATCGGTACATATAATTTTATACGCTTCAAAATGTTTAGATTATAAATTGACCCAAAATTATTTTAAAACAGTCGGTAATATTGTTTTGGTAATTTGTAAATTTGTGTACATATTTTTATTTGTAAAAAAATATATAAATTTCAATAAAAAGTGTCCTGTGCAAAGGTTTTAGTGAGAATACATTATCTTAATAACAAAAATAATTAAACCATCTAGTCGTTTATCTGTAGGGGTAGGCAGAGATTATTGAACGCGACGTCACTCATACGGACCTCGTTTACTCTTTATACAAACTCTTCATATACACTTTGGACTTTTATCTGTCCATCTTCATGTTTTGTTAGATTTTACCTTGCCATGTCTTTCTCGGTCTTTTTCATCTTTTTCGTACATCAACATTCATATTGTAGAGTTTTTTAGCTGTTCTTACGCCACCTATCCGTTCTACATGTCCAAACTAATACAAAACTCCTTTCTCTATTTTGTCCATAATGCTTATTTTATCCTTATTTAATGCACGGATCTCGACATTTGTGCACCTATCGTACATAGTTTTACCACACATTCGCCTGAAAGATCGAATTTTGCAGAATTCAGCCTACATTTGTCTACCCTAGAACTCTACTAAACAAACAAACAACAAACAAACCATCACGCCGTTTCCCCGTAAGGGTAGGCAGAGAGGATAGAACGCCACAACACTCTATCTTTGCATACAGATCTCGCTTCCTCCACATTCATACATCTTCTCATGCACGCGCGCCGATTATTCCGACTTTAGACATGTCCATCTTCAAGTATTTGTTGGATTTGGTCATGCCATGTCTTTCTCGGTCTTCCTTTATTTCTGCATCCATCAACATTCGCATTGTAAATATTCTTAGCCGTTCTCTCGCTGTCCATTCGTTCTATATGTCCAAACCAGCGCAGAGCTCCTTTCTTGATTTTGTCGATAATGCTTGTCTCAGCCTTACATAATGTACGGATCTCAACATTTGTGCATCTATCGTACATAGTTTTACCACACATTCGCCTGAGAGATCGCATTTCGACAGCATTCAGCTTACTTTCATCCCTGTTTTTGCAAGTCCATACTTCGCTCCCATACATCAGGGATGGGACCAGGACTCCGTTGTGAACTGCCAATTTTGCCTCTTGTGACAAGCATTTATGCTACTATGAATTGCTTATTCAAAACTTGCAGCAAATATTCATTTGCGTTGATTTTTTTATTTAAAATTAAAAAAACTGACAGCTCATAAGGTCAAGATTTTACATTCTCCGACCATCCCTTCATCCCAGTTGATATTTTTTTTTATTTTTTAATTAAAACCTTTATTAGCATAAATAAACAATTAACAATACATTCAGTATAAAAATGGGACACGTAAGGTTGAACTTGCCAAAAAAGAGTCTGGCTCTTGTGTTTGGCAAGTTTACAAAATAACATAAAAAAGAAACAAAAAATGCAAAACAAAATAATAATAGAATAAATAAAAATTAAACAATTTTTACAAAATTGAGAAAATATAACACTAAAAAATACTAAAATAAAAACACAAAATTTATAAACACATACTCGTACCTAAGAAAAAGTAGATATACTGGTACCTAAGAAAAAGTTATTTTCTTCATCTCTGTTTAAATGTAAATCTCTTTAAATGAAATCCTAAAAAGCTTAAAATATTGTAAAATATCAACATTTTTTGCCTCACAACAGGCCAGGAAGCCCAGTTACAATGGTAAATTACATCACGGAAAGCCCAGCATCGGAAAAAAACAATTATTTTTTTGTGTTTTTACAGGGAATCGAACTAAGCCATTATACCACAGAGACCACCGAAGTTAAGCTTAAGTTTCAGAATTTGTCTAAAAACATTTAGATTTATTTAAAATAACCGCCCTTCTTTTTCGTTCAAATACCTATAAATGAATATTGACAGTATTTCATTCAGTCACTAGTTGTGTCAGTTTTTCGTTTAAAAGTTCCACATGTCAGTTCCATCTTTTGATTTCTATTTGTTGTATGAATAACAATCTGTATACCGACAGAACTGGGGACATTATATTGCCAAAATACTCCCAAAGGTTATGAATCCGTTATTTTACTATCAGTCTTGAATTTTACATTCCGCAGAGGTGGCCAACATTAAGCTTCTTGTAAATATTATCACATAACTGATTAGAATTTAAATTATTTACAATTCAAGATAGATTAGAAAGACCTAATTTTTAATACAAAAAATCAGTAATTATGAACTTTAGCGAACGATTATGTACAATTTTCTTCCTAGTGATATCCATACAATAATTATTTACGTATTTATTTTTTGTAAATTCGCAAATTGTGGTTATTTTTTTTTTGTTGTTTGAGGATACAGAAAGTTAGTCAATAATTTAAAACATCTTAACCTTACACTGTGCAATTATCGCGAGCAACTTTGGCTGCTTTATTCCCTCGAGTTAGCCAACTTCAAAAATTAAAGTTTTTAGTTCCTCTCTCCACACTAATATTAATATATTTGCCTCCGGGAGAGTCCATGATGAGATACGGGATCACCGCCTGGAGACATTTTTGTGCAACAAAAATTAAATATGCACAAAATGTTCAAAATGCACTTGTCAAATTAATTGCACTCACTTATGTATACAATCAGAGACGTAATACTCCATTCATGTATAATAAATTAAATGTTTTACCAGTCAAAGGTAGTTTATAGAGCAAAATTATTATGCAACAGATGTTCAGCTCGGTGTATAAAAATAAATAAGAACACAGCTATTTAACAAGATTTACATCTGTTGATGGCCTAGTTGTACCAAAATTTAAAAATAAATATCGACAACGTACGTTGGATTTTACTGTTTCAAAAATATTTAATTTTTTGTCACTTGACTTGAAAACATGTCATAATAAAAATAAAATATGTTTTTATTACGAAAGTGGTTAGTAGACAGAACGTTCCTATACTGATTTATTATTTTTGTAAAACATTCTTTAACTTAGTATTTTTATATCTCATTGAATACTATTTTGTTATTTTCTTAGGTTAACCACTTCTTTTATTTTGTTCTTATTTTATTTACATTTTTTAGATCTGAATTTTTATGAGCACTTTAAATTTATCTTTTTTCAGTTATTTATGTTGATATGAGTTAAAATTTTCGATTTACTCTGTTTTATTTTATATCTTGTTTTGATTACATTAATGAGCACACACTATCTATTTATGTAAATATAAATATTTTTTCCTATGTTTAAAATATATTCAAGTAAATGGTTTTTCTTAAATTTTAATTGTATTATTTTCTATTTTCCTACTTTAAAAAAAAAAATCAATATATATAAATACATATTTATATTTTAAACCGTTTTATCTGGTTGAGTTTTTTCTTTTCTATCTTCTTAATAATATATTTAATTTTTCAAAGCAACAAAAACAAAATAATATATGTTCATTATTTTATATGTATACAGTATTATGTTTGTACTCTTTTATTTGATTCTTAAATAAAACTTATGTCTGAGCACCCGATGACAAACTATTATTTTATAGTTAATTGGGACAGAATATGTTTTAATACTTCGTTTTCTTTTGAACGCAAACAGAAGAAAGCGTTGAAAATGTTAACTTTCGTCTACTTGACATTCCATTTTGAAGGCTCTTAATCAAATAGATTAATAATACATCGTAAAAGTTAACATTATCAGAGAGAAAGAAAAGAACAGCAGATTTTTTTTTTCGAATGACTTGCTTTACCATTTTGCTTAACTTTTGGTGCTCACATTTAAATTTGGAAAAAGACGGACACAATTTATGTTAACACCAGATATTATAAATCTGTTCACGTTAGTGTATGCTACTAAAGGCATAGCATGTGTCCTATCAGCATACTGATTTTGTATTTTTTTTTTTTTATAAAAAGAAATATTTGCGTTCTCATATAGGCCATTTTCAACAAGTTGTAAATAACTCACTATTAGAAAATGGAATCAAGTTGGGGTACAGTGGGATTCGAACCACGGACCTTTGGTCCGTGAGTCCGAGACACTAGCCACGGGACCACAACCCGTGACCACAACATTTTAGAGCAACTACTATGGTGAAGATGAATTGTGTGATTTACGTGTTAGTGAAATAAACGTCCTGACGAAGAAGGGTACGTCTCGAAACCAGTAGACATAGAAAAGTCGGTGAGTGGTTATGTACAAATATTGAGCAATATTTTTTTAAATTTTTGACCACAAACATAATGGTTGAAATATTGATGATATGGAAAATCAATTCACAACAGTTATACCCTTGATAACTTTTTTTATCTGAGAGTGCTCTTCCAACCTCTATCACAACATGGACTATCTTTTCGTTTTAGTAACGAGAGAACCCCTTTAAAACTCTTTCATTGCTCTAATTTTCTCACCTCCTCTTTTACAGTAGTAGCTGCTCGACTGTGGAATGATCTACCCACTAATGTTAGAGACGCGATTTACATTTAAGTCAAGATTAAACTGTCACTATCTAAAAATTTAAGTTGTTCCTTTATCTTTTTTCTTTCCTTCCCACCCCCTCTCCTCTCTTCATAGTAAAGTGTTAATTTTTTGTTTTTTTTTTTTATTTTGCTAATCTTTGTTTTTAATTTAGTATAAAATCGTAAAATTCAATATGTCCATGTACTTGTCATTTTCTCAAACAAGACGATTTGGGTAGGTAGGAAGAAATTGCCGTAAGGCAATATGCCCACCTGTAAATAAATTTTTTATGTATATAAAGTGTTAAATAAAATAATAAACTTTTTCAAATTCATATTTCGCTACCTCTGCGTCTAGAGTTTAGATTTCCCTCTTCATGACACCTGATTGACGCACCCCATCCCCTCCTCCATTCTTTTTATCCCCCCAGAGTTTCCCCCTAGGATTACCCCCGATGATACTCATCTCCAGGGAAACCAGTTAAATTATATGGAATTGTGGCTGTCATTCTCATTTTGGACTGCGGTTAACATCATTTTAATTAAAAACGGCTTAAATGCGGTAAAAATGTGGAAAGCTTATAACTGAAAAGTATCTACATTTTCATTCTTTTTTGCGCCGAGATAATGAACACATCTCGAAAAGCAAATATCATGCGATGTTCGGACTTTTTGGTAAATACATTTATTTCAATGCTAGGAAATACCTGTGCTCCTTCACTGAAGTATTTGATTTAATATATATATATATATTGTTAATTCCTGATGGAAATCCATTGTAATAGGCAAATATCACATACTACGAATACCGATAAAAATATATGAAATGGTTTTAAAAAAATTAATTGTATTTTTGAAATCAATATAGGTATTCTGGTGAAATGTTTTCATGCAGAACATTAATTCTTATGATAGAGAAAATCCAAAATAAGGATCTGAGATATCTCTACATGAGGGAGTGCGGGTATTATCCTAGGCTCTACCTGACTGAGTTTCTCCAGGGTATGCTTGGCTACAACAGATTAGAGACTAGAAGGAATGTGTATTTGACTACACATTTTTATCGATTGTTGCGCGCTATGATCGATAATTCTAAAATTATGATGAGCATTGGTTTGTATCTGTGGCGGCCTCCGTGGTGTAGAGGTCAAGACGCTTGACTCACACACGGAAGGTTCCGGGTTCGATTCCCGGTGAGAACACAAAAAAATAAAATGTGATTTTTCTCAAGCCTGGGTGCTCTGTGATGTAATTCACCACTGTAATTAGGCCTCCTGGCCTGTTGTGGTGCAAAAAAAAAAAAAATTTAAAAAAAAATGTATGCTCCTGATTACCTAAGACAGCGTCAGCATAGATTGTTTCATATTCCGATATTCAGGACCAACCTGCCTATGGTTTTGTCTGTTGGAAGGGCTACTGCTATGCTGAACAACATCGTTCTGGATATTGATCGGTTCCATGTATCCGAAGGGGTTTTCCGGAGCAGGATTCTTCTACTACTTTGACATGAGTCTCTTTCGTGTATTTTTTTTTCTTTTTTATAATATGTACGTATAGAATATATGTTATATTTAAAATAAATAAATTCAATTGAATTGAAAAATATATACTTAAAAGTATGTCCCTACAAAAACGCGACATGTTTAGCCTTGATTATTGTTACGTCAAGGCTCGTGGCGATGTTCTATTTAAATTTAAATGGTCACAAACAAAGTTTAAATTTTACCCGAATCGTGACGTATTGGAGGCGTGGCTAATATAATTGACCGTATTCACAGAAATTAATAATTAAAAATATTTTTTACGCTACCAAGCGGTAAAAAAAATGTTTTTACTCGATAGTATATTACAGACCCTTATTAACTTTTTTTTTTTTAAATCGTCATATTCCTTTATTATTAATTGTGTAAAATACATGTTTAATGTTTAATGGTAGGGAATAAGTTAACTGTTTGGAAAAATTGACGTTTATAAAAATAATCCGCCTCCATTATTTAGGTGGGTTAGTTTCATTCATTGTGAAGGTAGAATATAAATATTTATTTATAATGTTGCGTTTTCGTTTGTGATTTAACATGTTATCAATTGAGTTCTCATTATATCCATTATTATAAGCAATCTTCTTTATGTTATTTTTTAAATAAGTACTTGCTAGTTAAACATTAATTAACAGATTGAATAGAATGCGTAAACATTTTAAGTAAAATAGGGCAAGATTAAAAAGTTTATTATACCTAGATAAAGAATCTTTTGCATCTTTGCAACCGATCAGCAAAAAAAAAAATAGTGGTTAAAAAAAAAGATTTGTATTTATTTTATTATTGTACAATTTCGTTTTAATTACAAACAATATACAAGACCTTCGAGAATTGCTTCATAAGATTGACTTCGTCGGTGAGCGTTTTTTTAAAAATATTAATGGAAACAAAACTAAACTTGTGGTTTTTAGCCGAAAGAATCATCCAAATGGAAATCTTTGACTAAAGGGTGTCAATATTGAGAAAGTGAAATAGTTCTTTGTGACGATAATATAAACTTTAAGCTGAGACAACGAATGATAAAATATTATAATATATGGTCTGTCTTACTGTGCGGTGTAGAGGCGTGGAATCTAAAAGTTAATATTATTACTACCGCCTTGAAGCATTTGAAATGTAGATCTATCGTAGAATGTTAAGAATATCTTGGACCGATATGATAACTAACAATGAAGTATTATGTAGACTCAATACAAAAAGAGAACTATTCACCACTGTTAAGCTCCGTAAGATTTCATATTTTGGCCATGTGTTGAGAGGTGATAAATATATCATACTTCAGCTTGTCATGAAGGGAAAGATCGAGGGACGAAGAGACGTCGGAAGAAAACAGCTTTCCTGGCTTCGAAACATCCGAGCACGGACCAGGGTTAGAACTGTGGAGGAGCGGTTTTGCACGGCTCAGAATAGGGAAGCTTTCTCCCAAGTGGTCGTCAGCATCGAGAAGACCCGACATGACACGGGAAGAAGAAGATTATACAAATATTTGCCTCAGTAATTGCACACAGTAGTAGAATAGTAGAAAAAATACTTTAGTGTAATAAAGTATTTTTTCGAAAAAATACTTAAGTTTAGACCAGGAGATTTACTTACATACCCGCCGTTTCAGAACTTATAAGTCCTGCTTCTTGTGTTTTTTTAAATATATATTTACTAGACGCACGATTTTAGTAGCTAACACTAAAGTACACAATTATTTACTAGCATTCAATAAACTTTAGACAACAAAGTATTAACTTTTGAAGTACTATGTATTGGATAAAAAGTATCATCTTTAAATTTA